>NC_046975.1:5579993-5694993 GCF_009769545.1 Cyclopterus lumpus | reverse complement strand
GCATTTGGCTTCATTTGCATGATCAGAAAGCAATCTAACAGGATTATTCCCCTCTGCTGTTGCCACATTCATAACATCGAAATATTGATCGAGCGCTTCCTGACCAATATCAACAGGCATGAGACACGTGTCCTGAAACATGCAATGTTGCTGCCGATCATGCAAAAGCTCATCTTCTCCAGCATCTGTAGATGCTTCGCCACTCTTGAGATTTGTTTCACTCTCCTCTCCTAAAATCTCTTCATCTTTTTCCATACGAAAGTTATTTTGCCACGCGTCATTAAATTCAACATCTTTATACTGTACATTCATCCGTTTTAAATATTGCAACGCTTGCCTTATGTGCATAGTGTCAACATACTTATATTCATAATGCCCCTTATAGGTTAGCTTGCGCTTTAATTTTACAGCCAACAATGATCCTTCCGTGGAAGCAAATTGTTAGTCTGGACTATGTTTGCTGGAACACATGTCACCGGTCCATGAACTCCATTTTGGCCACCTTTAGGTAATGCCAACATTTTCATAAATGGTATATGGAAAGCAATCAAATGTTGTTCTAAGCTAGTCAGACACGCCAATTCTGCCGGAACGGGATGAACTGCCAAATTGTTTGTTTCACTTTCAGGTGGCATGACACCTCTTAATTTTAAAATGACAACTGCAACAAATCCACAGCTGACTTCTTACTGTATCCAACCAGTGACAAGGTGTTACGCAATCCTCATCACATTTGTGTAAATATTTTTCAGATATACATTTAGCTGCAATTAAAGCTGATTCTTTACTCTTTTCATAATATTTTATTTTACAATGTACAACCTGGTGTTGAAACAACAACCTATGGCAGACACGACACACAAAATCTGGACCATCTTTAACATTATCCAAAAACTGCTGCATCACAAAATCAAACTGCTTTGGCATTTCTTTCTTTTGTTTCATCTTCAACTTATTGCCAGTTATAACACTCTCCTTGTGTGCAGGATTTCTATACTTACTTGTACTCATTGCTTTTACTCTCTCCCTGTGCAATCCATCAGTCTGATATTTATATTTACTCCTTCCCTTAACGTTCTCCTTAAACAATATTCGTCCGATATTTATCTATACTCCTTCCCTTAACATTCGTCCGATATTTATCTATACTCCTTCCCTTAACTTTCTCCTTGTGTAATGGATTAGTGTGATATTTATCAAAACTCGTTCTCTTACTTTTCTCCCTAGAGAACACACTTGTCTGGTATTTGTCTTGATTAAATTCCTGAACTTTCTGCCTATACAACACATTGTCCCAATATTTCATTTTTCTTTTGGACATTCTTTTTCCTCTTCAAATACTTAGAAGAACAATTACTCCCTGAAATATAGATATCTGCTCCTGGAGTATAGAACTCCTTCTAGTCATATGCGGGATGTTACTTGTCATTTCAACAATATCAGCATCATCAGAATCAGATTCAATTGCAGCTGTGCAGCAGGTGTCTTCTTGTATGGTTTTGAATGTACTTTGACACCGGTTTGTGCTTTCTATTTGTGATATGAAGTATTGGATTTGCATATGCCATAACAACTTTGCGCTCCAGGTAGATTAACGCAAACTACATTTTCATAATGGTTACCAGCATGATGTTCTAGATATATGCTCTGTTCGGAGAAGGGCGTGGTATTGCAACTATATTTAAGCCATTTACCAGCAAGAAATGTAAATATGTTTACTCCAAAAGTATCAGCTGCTGCTTGTATTTCAACTTCTGTAGCCCAAATCTTAGCCAGTCGCATTCGAGAAGCCTTTATGTAATGTGATACTGAAGTATACCGAGACCTCAAAATAGTCCGATAGAGGTCACCATTCATTTCCAGCTGTCTAACAACAGCTCGTCGAACTTGTCTATGACTTTTTTGGCTTCCACTTACAGCTTGAGAGACAGCTCGAAAGAAACAATTACCATCAGCAACTATATTGTCATTCTGGCATGGAACTCCTAATGGACCAGAACATGTAGGATCAAATGTGTGTTTTTGTATACTTCATTTTAAAATCTTTGCACAGAGCTTGTGACACACGTTCACAAATTGGTGAAAAATCATGGCTCTTATGTACACTTTCATGGACAAATTCAACATCTGAATTGGCGTCAGATGCCGACTCATTCCCATCAGACTGTTACTCGTGAATGCGTATCACTATTGGTAATGATGCGTAGCATCTCCACATCAAAATCCAGATTTCCAAATGTTATAGGAGTATTGTTACTCGGCACGGTTTGTTTTGCAACCTGGGGAAGCTTTTTTGCTGACGTATTCCGATCAGACTTACAACTCGGTGTCCCTCGTAAATGAGTCTTACTTCTGGTACTGATGGGTGACAACTCCACATAACAATCCAGATTTCCAAATGTCATAGGAATACACAGCACTGTTGGTTTTACAAACTGAGGAAGTTGTACATTTTGTGACGAGCCCAAACCAAGCTCAGACGGTACGACAGAATGTGTTTGTGCCTCTGTTGGACTTGAAGGAGTCAGTGACACAAACAACACTTATCTCAAAAGACTTTAGCCGTTTACCAAACCCGTGAGACAAAGTGTAAATGTGCTGGAATACACCATCCCTTGAA
Organism: Cyclopterus lumpus; assembly: GCF_009769545.1. Classification (NCBI taxonomy): domain Eukaryota; kingdom Metazoa; phylum Chordata; class Actinopteri; order Perciformes; family Cyclopteridae; genus Cyclopterus; species Cyclopterus lumpus. The sequence continues at coordinate 5,692,373 of NC_046975.1, read as the reverse complement.
GAATGATATACAACAACACTCTTTCCGTTTGCAGACACCATGCCCCGGGCATTGCTTGCATGTGAGTCAACCACTGCATACTGGCCATTGTCACGAATGATAGCGCACGTATTTCCACACAGCGTCAGAAGACATGTGCTGTATCGTGACAATACGCGCTCCAGTGCACTAGCAAGAGTGGTGTAGGTACCATTTTGAATAAGTATACCTTTAACCACATCTCTGATGCAAAGTCCGAACCATGATGAAATGTAAACTGTTGTCCGTCAATAAGTCTCTGCTTGGGCAATTCAGGAACACACAACCAACCAGTCTTCTCTCAAATCTTTGTACAACTGGTCACCTAAAACCAACACTTTGTCCAGATTGTTTCGTTGCCATGACAACACTCTTTTGACTGTTATGCTAAACTTTCCAGCACTATGGCCATGCACTGACGTCCTCCAGACTCAAACCGGTCAGCCCCCTGGTGAAAGGATCCCCTTACACTGCTACGTTGCCTGACTGAAATGCCTCCCTCAACATCAGTTGCAACATCCATGTCATCACTGCTGTCGCCATCACAGCTGACTGACATGGAGTGTGCTACTGGGTTTGCAGACAGTGATGTCAGTGATGATAAACATGCAGCTCCAGTTTGTCTTTCTCTCACTGAAATGCTGCGAATACCACACCGGTCTGAGTTTACGGAGTTCTAAGGAGGTCTAATGTGATACATCAGGTCCTCCATGTTTGTGTTGAAAACAGCCACAGACGAGCCAGTTTCGGATGACCGCCCAGATGCATTACGTACGCCACAATCCACGACCACAACTTACTTGTCATGTTTGACAACGACACTAACTGCACCGTTAAGGCTCAGTAGACACATTCCATCTCTATCGAGCAGTTCCTCCAGCTTTCCTTTCACCACAGTCTCATCGTTCAACCCTGCAAGTTGTAGCTCGCTGGCTTGCCCAAATTAACTGTCCAGCTCATGCCAAACAGCATTCTGTTTCAGAAATGCAGCCAGTTCTTCTGCTGTTACATTCCACGTCATTTTGTTACCTTCTACAAGAATGCTGTCAATGTCTGCCCCCTTCTATTTGCATACAGGTGTAATCACATGTTTGATTGCAGCAACAACACCACATGCAAGACCTCTGCAGAATGTGGTACTGCTCTTCTTACAACAGTACCAGCAACAACAGCTGGTTGCCATTTCTCTGCACAGATACACACATTAGGATGTAAATCGCTCTCACCTTTGATGGAGCTTGGTGTGCTCTCCGTAGGGTGGATATTCTTCCCCGCATCCACTGGAAGAGCCCTGCCAGGAGATGTTGGAGAAACGTCCACGATTGACTTGAAATTTGGTATACCTGTCCACTTGGACCTGCTCTACAAAAAAGTCAATGGTGGCCATAAAATGCTGGTACTCCTAATGGACCAGAACATGTAGGATTCAATGTGTGTTTTTGTATACTTCATTTTAAAATCCTTGCACAGAGTTTGTGACACACAATCACAAATTGGTGAAAAATCATGGCTCTCTCATGGAGAAATTCAACATCTGAATTGGCGTCAGATGTTGAATCATTCATGTTTTGTACATTTTGTGCTGACTCATTCTGATCAGACTGTTACTCGTGAATGCTTATCACTTTTGGGAATGACATCAAAATCCAGATTTCCAAATGTTATAGGATTAGTGGTACTCGGCACTGTTTGTTTCGCAACCTGGGGAAGCTGTTGTACATTTTTTGCTGACTCATTCCGATCAGACTTACAACTCTGTGTCACTCGTGAATGAGTCTTACTTCTGGTACTGATGCGTTGCAAGTCCACATAACAATAGTGATGTGTCGGTCGCGAACGGAGCCGGCTCTTTGATGTGAACGGGAGCCGGCTCCTGATTGGGGGTCAATATGTGTGGTGTCATCTCTGTGCCTGCGCTGAGCAGAGGGTGGAGGGGCGGGAGTTACACACAGCACAGCACACGAACAGGAGGGAGGGAGTCGAGTCACAAGAGAGCAACGGACTGGAAAGGTAAAAAACAAAAAAGTTGAGAAAATCAGTGTCAACAGGAAACGCAGCAAAATCTGGACACATTTCAATTACATTGACCAAACTAAGGCAGAATGTAGAGTCTGCAAGACTAAAATCTCATATCGAGCTGGCTCCACAAACAACCTGCACAGGCACATGAGAACGGTTCATCCATCAGTGCAATTGGAAGAAAAAAGACAAGCAAGTGAACCTGATATTAATGAAGGTGCCAGTATGTCTACTGCAACTGCAGTGTCTACAGCATCGTCCAGTACACCCCCACAACCACCTAAAAGTACAACCCAGAGCTCTATGAGACAATTTTTGCAAGAGTCTATGACCGCAGCAAGACAGAAGACAATTGATGGAGAACTGGCCAAAATGATTGAATGTGATTTCCAACCATTTTCAGTTGTGGATGACAAAGGATTTAGAAGGTTTATTCATACACTGCTGAACCTGCTGCCACCGCGACCCGACCTCAGATAAGCGGGTGATAATAGATGGATGGATGGATATTTAAATTTATATTTTGTTGTGTGATTCTGTAAGCTTCTGTATGTTGTTTCACCTGAACCTGGCTTCAGTTCGAAGCCATGACGCGTGTGCGGTTTCCGGTTGACATGACGCTAAGCTACAGGCTAAGCGTAGCGAATAAAGCCACCGTTTATTATTCAAGGTATAATCGGCAGACATGCGTTTGTAGTGGAAGATGTAGAGACTGCGGTCTTGGTGTCAGTGGACCGCTAACCGACGGGGGCTTTGAGTGTTTAGCACACAGGGGATTCTTGGATGAAGAATGCCTTACAAATATAATGCATTATTATTATTATTAATTAGTTCAAGCTCATTGGTCGATGATGCACACACGTTTCAGTTTCCAAGTTAACGTTATCCACCAATCCTCCTGGCCTGAGATTGATAGTTTTAATGAAAACAATGCTTTTACACATTTATGCTGAGCTGCTGCTCCATCATAATAAAAAGGTGCTAGCTTTCAGAATGTAGAGTGTGGATGTTGTGATAATATATATTTATAACTGTTTATATCACTGTGTTGCTGTTATGTTAGAGAAGTTAAGAAACTACAAAGTCTGCCAGAATTAAAGCATGCTAGTTGTCATTATAAAAAAAGGCCCAATAACTGCTTTGTTGCTTAGTTAAGATAAGATATTAACTTATTCATCTCCAGGGTGAAATGCCTTGAAGCAACAGCAAACCGGTTTACATATATACAGTAAAATAGCAGGACAGGACATATTATATTTAAGAATTTAAATTCATAGTAGTTTATAAAAATCAAAATGTTGTTATTAATCCTTGGTGCCCTCTATACTTTCAGATGCCGCATTGGAAATCCAGTCGCACTCTTGCCTTTCCACATCATCAATGATCTGCCAGTTCTGAATGTATGTTACCAACCATTTGCCCCATAAATATTTTCCTTTTTATGGTTTCATGCTTTTTTCCCCCTCAGTTTTGTATTGTTTCACTAGTAAGATTTGTAATTGTTTGCTATATATTTCTTGTTTGTTTATGAATAGGCCGTGGTACTGGTTACCGCCACAAGGTGCTGCGATGGGAAAATTCCCCCTTCACCGGAAGAAGCCACAAATAGGTCATTCCAGCCGAGTCTCCAGACAAGATGGTCGTACGATTAAAGATTTTAACGCATTACTTGCTTTAGATGAGCCATTTGAATTCTCAAAATCATTCTTCTCTTTCAGTTTATTCTTCTTGTTGGCGCCTCCCATCTGAGGGGTATTGCAGATGGATTTGTGAAAATGCCAGAGGGAAAACTTTCCTTTGGCGTTATGTCCACACCAGGGGCGAATGCGACTGACCTGAAGACTGAGTTTGTGCATGCCGTTCTACCTCGACCACCAGATGCAATTTGTGTCCTTGCTCCATCGAATAACCTGACATCTAGCAGGACAATCGAGGAGGCAGGGGCAGACTTTACCAAGCTCCTGATCAGCGTCTCCAGTTGCTGTTCTAAAGTAAGCTTATTTTCCTGTGAATTTAATTTTTGTATGTTGGGTAATGTTTTTGAATGCACAATATTGTGTGCAATTAATATAATCTTGTATTGTACAACAGCCAATGCTCTTGGAGTGGACATATATATATATATACACATGCAGTAATGGAAAATGGAATAAATGCAGTACGAGTAAACTGTTGTCATATATATATATATATATATATATATATATATATATATATATATATATATATATATATATATATATATATATATATATATATATATATATATATACACACACACACACACATACACTTGAAACAATTGTGAAAACAATAACTTTGAGCCAGTAGTTTGTGTCAAACATGTAGATAAGCAGATTTGCTTTGATTTGTGCAAAGTAGGCAATTCATTTGAGACAATGCATAGGAGGAGTTTAGATAAATGTACTGTGAAGGGAACTGAGACTACACAGAGTAATGCAACCATCTGCAGCCCAACTTCTAGGCATTGTTTGTCAAAGTATTATAAAAGAAGAAAAATCAACCAAATAAAAATGCATTATAAGAACAACATGATTTACCAGAAAACGGTTAGGGATGCGTCTGTAAAAAAGTACACAGATTTAGAGTATCAGGAGAAAGTTAAACTTGGTCTTAAGATAAGATATTGTAATGACACAGACTACAAGCTCAAAGTAATTGGAAGTACTCACTTAAGGTACCATGGGAATGAATAAACGGATGAAAAAGGCTTTTAGTCAAAGTAAATATAAATGCAATGTGTTGTACAAGGAATCGGTAAAAGAAAAAAGTGTGAATAAATATCATGAACATTTTTTGCATAGAGAGAAAGTTAGAGCATTCAGCATAATGAAATAACAAAAATATTTTGCATAGATGTAACTTAAAAGCCATGATGAAAAGAAAGTATAGAGGATTCAGAGTACAGGAATCTTGTTAAAGCTAATAACAAATTGAAGGGGCAAGAACAGAAAGAAAAGAGTGCCCAGTTTGATTTTGTTATGGAGAAGTTGTTGGCTAAAGTAGAAAAAGGCCCAGATTTTGATTGTTGTGTGTGCAATAGATTGTTGTTTGGACATCAAGTGTTGCGTTGTAAAAAAGAGGATTATGGTAAACGTAAAGACATAGGTTTAGTAGCAGAAAATTATTTACACGGATGTAATGATGAATGTGAAGTCCCGTGCAAATGGCCGGATATGGGTAGAGGACAGCTTTGGATCTGTCACACCTGTCACTTTAAAATTAAGAGGTGTAATGCCACCTGAATGTGTATTAAACAATATGGCATTACAACCCATTCCACCAGAATTGGCTTGTTTGAATAGCTTAGAGCAGCATTTGATAGCACTTCATATACCTTTTATGAAGATGTTGGCATTAACCAAAGGAGGCCAAAATGGAGTTCATGGACCAGTGACGTGTGTCCCAGCCAATATAGTACAAACGAGTAATTTGCTTCCTCGTTCAGAGATGGAAGGGTCTCTGTTGCGCGTAAAATTAAAGCGCAAGTTAACATATAAAAAGGTAATTATGAGTATAAATTTGTTGATACTATGCACATTAGGCAAGCATTGCAGTATTTAACAAATAACAAAGTGCATTATAAATATATAGAATTTAATGAAGCTTGGCTGAATGAGTTTTGTAGGGAACAGGAAGAAGTTGTAGAAAATGAGACCGATCTACAAAGTAACCCCACCTCGTCAGATACTGCTGAAGATGAGCGGTTGCATGTTTCAGGACACGTCTCATGCCTGTTGATGTTGGTCAGGAAGTGTTGGATCAGTATTTTGATAGTACATTGAATCTGGCTCCAGCAGAAGGTAATAATCCTGTACAATTACTATCTGATATATCTAACGAAGCCAAGAGCGTTATTTAAACCTCAGACTTTTAAATGCAGATTGCAGGTTTGCGCAAAATGTAGAATACATCTTTTATGCACAGTATTTGTCAGAGGTGCAAAAAGTTGTGTCGAGTGTTTCTATAGCACTAAGAAAAGGAAAAGCAGGTTTTCAAATCAGAAAAAGTGGACGACGACGTGTTAAAAGATGAAGAATCTTTAAAGAAAGTGCTGCATTCTGACGAGGGCTTCCGTTTTCTTAAACCCGTTAGAGGTACCCCACCTTTTTGGCAGGGAGCACAGCGTGACCTCTTAGCTTGCGTGCGCCAGCTTGGTGTCCCTACATGGTTTTGTTCATTTTCTTCTGCCGATTTGCGGTGGACAAATCTTCGCCATAGCATTTTGAAACAGGAAGGTAGAATGCCGACTGTTGAAGACTTAGAATGGGCAGATCGATGTGAACTCTTGCGCCGTAATCACTGCGGCAAGGATGTTTGATTTTCGATGGCATTGTATTTTGAAAGAAGTACTCATGTCTCCGTCACAGCCAATTGGTAAGATAGTCGACTATTTTTATCGTGTTGAATTTCAACAGCGCGGTTCACCTCATGTGCATTGCTTGTTTTGGATTGAGAATGCACCTCAAATTGATAAAGCCACAGATGAAGAAGTAAGTAAATTCATCGATAAATACGTGACATGTGAATTGCCATCAGACGATGAGCCCTTAAGGAACATTTGTGGGGTGACTATGGGTCAGTGGTTAGCATGCCCGTCTTTCAATCAAGGGGTTGGCAGTTCAATCCCCGCCCTAGTCGATGTGTCCTTGAGCAAGACACTTAACCCTGCATTGCTCCCCGTAGCTGTGTCTACGGTGTATAATGTAAAGTGTCTGAGTATCTTGAAAAGCACTATATAAATTAAATGGATTATTATTATTATTAGTGACGTCTGTGCAGCAACATTCTAAAAGACATTCAAAGACGTGTAAGAAAAAAAACAGTCTGTCGCTTTAACTTTCCCTGGCCAGCATCCACTCGCACCTTTTATATGTCGGAGCTCTGATGAGGAATGTGCACGGCAAGGAACAAGTTTGGCTGATAAGGCCAAGAAGAGGGAATGGGCAGTAAAAGTTATGAAAGACATTAAAGCCGCTCTCTCAGACGACACTGCTACTTTTGGTAATGTAGAGCAGTTGTTTCATAGTTTGGGGATAGATCAAACTCTTTGAGGATGCATACAAATGCATTGCCAGAAATACACATGTCGTATTGAGAAGAGAGATTGATGAAGTATGGATCAATCAATATAACAAGCCATTGTTAAAATGCAAACATGGACATTCAGTACGTTGTTAATGCATATGCTTGTGTTGTATATATATATATATATATATATATCATTTCCTACATTTCAAAGGCAGAAAAGGAGATGGGATTATTGTTGGGTAATGCACATAGAGAAGCAACCAAACAGGGCAATGCCGATGCAAAGGATGCACTGAAAAAGTTAGGCAGTGTGTATTTACATAACAGGGATGTTTGTGCTCAGGAGGCCGTCTATAGATTGACAAATATGCGCCTCAAGGAATGTTCGCGGAAGGTTCAGTTTGTGCCAACGGGTGATAATAGTGAAAATAAGTTTGCCATTAAGTGTGTTAAATCAGAAGGCAAACTCTACCACAGAAGACTAGTTTGGTGGACCGATATCAGAATAGGCCAAGTGATGCAGTTTTCAATGATATGCGTTTGTCCATGTTTACATCCCAGTATCGCGTTTTGTCCAAAAGTCAACAGTCAAAAAATAGCATTGCACTCCAAAATAGTCTGGGTTTTTGTTCTGAAACGAACGTGATCACAACCTGCAGTTGTGCGCTATGCTCGCTTTTCTAAGACGAAATGTCCAGAGAATTTTTATCATAGTATTTTGCAGTTGTTTTTGCCGTATCGTGCAGAGGTGCAGTTAAAACCACCAACTTGTCAATCATTTGAAAAGTTTTACATGACGACAGGTCATGTTAGATTCAATGATGGATCAAGACCATCAGTAAAATCTGTAGTTGACAAAAATAGAAGTTTGTTTGAAGTTGACAGACAAATTGGACAGTGTAAAAGAGTCCATTGATGAAAATTGTTTGTTGGAAGATGCGTGGTGTGAGCTGTGCCCCGAACAAGAGCTGGAGCGACTAGAATGCGAACAAGAGCGAAGAGAAAATGTAACGGTAGATGAGGGGGACGTCGAAGATATTCCTGACCTTGCAGTTAGTCATCAACAAATTGCACATTTGGAGAAGACTAACATGTGTAGAAGTGACGGGTTAAACTTAATTAGGTCTCTGAATGACACACAAATGTTTATATTTTATCAGATAAGACAATGGTGTCTAGATAAGATTAGTGGAAAGAAGTTCAGGTGCCGCAGTAAATCGTGGCAGCCACCGCTAGTTTTTGCAGCAGTTTCCACTGTTTTGGAGAGGTGCCGCGACAGTTTAGCTTTTATTTTTCGTTATTTGACAATACATTAAGGTCCTGGAAAGTATGACTGTTGGAATATATTAGCTTAGTAAAAACGAGTAGTAATAGTATTACATCTCAGCATTTTTTACAAACAGTGGAAACTGCTGCAAAAACTAGTGGCAGTTGCCACAAAACAGTGGAAAGTCGCAGCACCTGAGCTTGCGCCAGGAAGTGCCACTACTAGCTCCCGCTGCCACAATTTGAGCCTGCTCCTACTGAAGTTTGGATAATAAACTGTTATTGCTGAATTAATACAGCTGCCATTTATGTAGGCAGTGTAACATAATAAATAGCATTTGGTGTTTTGAATTATTGTAAATGAGTTTCACTAAATGTTTTTATTCAAATCAAAATCATATAGGCAGTATATGTTTTTGTTGGTATTTGGTAAACTCGTTTCTTGTTGGAATCACAATTGTTATGGAAGGAAGAAAAACAAACCCTACAATTTAACTTTGTCTCTACTTTGATTTATGTGTAACTGTAAATGTGATTTTTGAATAGAATATAACCTGTTTTTCATTGTTGTATAAAGGATGTTTGAAGCACTTAATTTACACAAGTAACGTGAACTTGGTCAGTTTAAGGCAATCGGTTTGCATGGTTTTAACAAGTAAATGACACTGCTGTTGAGGTAAACATTACTGATATATTTTAAGTTGCAAGTTACATGTAACATTAGTTAGCCTAACTTAAATAAATGTCTTGTTTGGAATACACAAAGTATAGTAATTTTAAGTAGGCTGTACTAGTCAAAAGTACATCTTGAGTAAAGTTTTAATTACTGCTTACTCTTACTTTAGTTACTTAAACTCAAGTCTAAGTATACTACACTAAATAAGCATGTACAACATACAATACATAATCAACTTGACCTGCTTGTAATGAGTTGCTTTACTTGATTTTTTAAGGCAATCGGTTTGCATGCTCTTTTAAGTAAGGGTAACTAATCGGATTTTACAGTGTGCCGTCAAACAATCAAAGAAAAACAAAACTCCCCAAAAGAAGGTACGTATCGAATGGCTAAAATGAATTATATCCAAGATGTTTATTTTAACATTCGGTGAAGAGAGACAGAACAGCTGTGAAACACAAGAAATAGACATTGCAACGAACAACAACGAAAGAGTGTGCGCTGCATTACAATCTGGAGAAAAGATTGAAGCTGAAGTATCCTGGGGTGTTAATGTGGGACTTACGGACGCAATTTTTCTGTCACAGGATCAGCGTATGTTTCAAAATGTACCTCTGGAGCCAAATGTGGTGATGCAAAGTGGTGTGGGAACTGCGATACATAATGCAACCACAGTGTCTGCGTGTTTGAACCAGGATCACGTAATGCCCCCAACACAACGGGATTTCAGAAAATTTGGAAAAGGGGCATTTTAGGATAAAGGTACATCTTTTGGTAATTTGCAGATAGAACGCATCATCTCTCTTCCGGTTGCCAGCTTAGCAGCTAGCGATGGCTCCTTCTCCCTCTTGCTCAGAGTGTCTCATGTATAGCTATTCCTCTGCCTCCCTTAATGATAACGGTACATGCAACAAGTGTAGTTCATTTGCTAGGTTGGAGGCAGTTCTAAGTGGGTTAGATGCACGGCTCTGCACCGTCGAAGCTCAGACGTTAGCTATGTTAGTTAGCCCGACCATAGCTGGTGCGGACCAGCTTCTGCTTGCTGTTCCCCGGCAGCCCCCCCGAGCAGGCTGGCTAAAGATGAGCGTAGTTACAGTAAGATTATAATACACACCGGCGGTAATTACTCCCGACTACGCCGGGCGGAGGTCACTAAAATTAATGTGGAATCGGTGTGTGCTTATGCCAAGACAATGTCAGACACCGTAGTTTTCTCTGGCCCTCTCCTCAATTTTATCAATGACGACATGTATAGCCGCTAGTCGTCATTCAACCGCTGGTTGTCCAGGTGGTGCCCAGTAAACAATGTGGGCTACGTAGATAACTGGCAGACTTTCTGGGGAAAACCTGATCTGATGAGTCCATACGGCATTCATCCCACTTTGGATGGAGCACGTCTCATTTCTGCAAATATGACCAAGTTGATTAACGGACTTAATCCATGACCCAGAGTTCAGATCAGGAAGCAGAAGCAGAGTTGTAGTCTTCCACCCTTCTCTGCGCTTCCATCCGAGCAGTTACCCACCCTTAACCTTAACTCTATAGAGACTGTGTCTGTCCCACGGCCACTTCAATTAATTAAAATCAAAAGTAACCAGAAGAGGAATCATACAAAATAACCTCATGACGGTTAACACTATTGTAGCAGTGCAACAAAACAGGAGAATTAAATGTGGACTCCTAAATATTAGATCTGTCATCTAAAGCTAGCTAGCTAGCTAGCTTTAGATTTAATTACAGAGGACTAAGCAGCCGCATTTAATATTACGTGCATGGGTAGTTAACGTATGGCGATGAGGACAGAGGCTGAGGTGTGTAAATAAGTCTCAGGCAGCAGAAATGATAGCGGTTGACGCTTATTGACAACAGTTTTGTGGAGCAGCTCCTGAAGCTTCAGAGGGTGCACATTGTGTAAATGGGTCTCAGTGACCACCATTGTTAGGCCCCGGTACGGCGGAAGCAGCGACGCATCAGGTGGGTGGTGGGGGACCTGTAGGGGTGCCAGCTAGGGGTGATATTCACACTCTGGTTATCCCCGCATGTAATGCTTTTGAACTACGACAGTGTGTTGATTTCAGAAAAATTAATCTCAATGACGTCGAGCGAGTCCCAGGCGGTAGAGGCATCCCCAACTGGCAGCGTTTTGAATGTCGTGCTGCGGTCCCTCGCTGGCCAGTGATGGGCAGGCAGTTTTAAATGCACACGGCTCATACAATGTAGACTTGTTTATGGAACAAATTGCACAGGTTTTGACCCAATGCACAATGTTTCATTCTCTGATGTTAGCAAATTTGAAAGACTTCTAGGTGTGAAGATTATACTCTTCCATCACAACACCGGTCGTAAACGCCTGCAGTGTTTCCAAATACATGACACCCGTCATCTACATACAGTATGGTTTTACTTGCACAATGACCACTATTACCGGATCGAAAAGACAGGATTTTTTGGTGCATCACATGTGTTGGAGCCAAAATGGGGTTTATTATTTGAGAGAAACACTGGGTGAATGACGACATGTAGTTCCTTTATTTGAACACAGCACATTCACTTCAAGAAGGCATATAAGGAAGTGCCAGGTGAAGGGAACACGTGTGTGTGGATGGGAAGCACAATAGTTTTTGACCGTGCTCGTGCCAACTTGCTAATGTTTTATCACGGAGTAAATGTATAAAAGATACACATCGTCTTTGTTTGTGGCAGAACACGCATCCAAACATGTTCTCCCGTTCGCCCACCTAGTGGCTCTAATACTTAAAATTGGTTAAGGTTTGAGCCTCTACAATATCTATGCAACTTTTGCCATCTGACCTACGAGACAATACTATGCCATAACCGTAAACAAAAATGCAACATTTGTTTCACAACAGTGTCGTACACATACACAGAAATCTGATGGTTGTAAACGCATATGTAAATCAGAATAGCTTCCAGAAGCAGTGCATGGTGTAATCCCTTGTAACGCAATGAAATACTGTGAAGCTTGTGGAAAAACACACAAGGCCACCAAAAAGTCACACATGTTATGTTGGTTAATACCCAGACCCCTCTTACTACGTTACAATGAGATTTGTGACAGTGACAAGACCTCCTTCATGAGTTGGTATGACACTGTGCGTGAAGAAACATTTCATTTTCAAGTGGAGATTCTGCGCTACTGCATCAATGATGGTGAATTATTGCATAGAGCATGCACAACTTATCGCGGTAGTTTCATGGAGTGCACACAGTTAGACCCCTTTGCATTCACCACTCTGGCCTCTAGCTGCATGGGGGTGTTCAAAACACTGTTTTTACCCAGAGGCTCTGACGTATGAAGGGGCGTACACAGCACAAAATAAGACTCAGATGTCTCCATGCAATGGCTTGAATATCTGTCACATACCGAGAATATTGAGATCAAACACACTCTCAATCATGGTGAACAGCTGTTCGCCTCGTTCCACGTTGAAGGCTATAACTCTGCAAACGGGTGTTGTGAATTTCCTGGATGCTTTTTCCACAGATGTGTCATGTGCAGATGTGAACCCTGTCACCAAAGTTACCTACGGTAGACGATACAAGGCGTTTATGGACAAAATAGATGCTTTGCAAAAACAACACGGTCTACAGGTTACTGTGTTGCGGGACTGGGCCTCCTTAAAACTATCCAACGCTCCTGTACAGACATCTATGGCTACTTACAAAAAGCGTGAACGTCTAGATCCCACACTATAGAAATCTCAATTCTATATATTTAGTACAACATTCATTTATTCAGGGTAAGGCTAATTGGAGTATTAGTTTAAACACTAACCATTTTGTTTAACAATCCAAGGGTTAAATGTCAGATCACCCTATCGACCAGATGTTGCCGGCATTTAATGATGCAACCTTACGGGGTATTCTTGTAATGCCTACGGGCATCTCCTCAGATTATAAAGCCATGACACGCCCGACACACACACACACACACACACACACGTATGGGAAGACCTACAAAAATGTGCAGGTATTTTTCCAAAAGATACTTGTCCGTGTTGAGACGGGGTCAAAGTGAAAAGGGTCTATTGCCCATCACTACCACCCTGTGAAAGTAGTAATGCCTCAAGTCTCAGCGTTTCAACAGATGATGGGTACAAAAAAGATCTAAGTCTAGGTAATGTTATAGAAACACATGCCTAAAGAGAACATGCTGAACATATTTTATTAAACAGGCTCGATATCCTTGACAGATAGGGGTGAGATCATCAACCACGGTCAAAGGTTCACGCTTCTAAAATTTGCTGAAAATTGTTACTTAATCACACAATATTTTAGACATTTCTAGACTCTCAGAGTTTCTGATCTTAACACTAGCAATTTACCTCCATCAGCCATCCCAAACACTCAGGTACTAAGACTAAACAATCTCTAGATACTTTATGCACAACCCACTCTTTAAAACCCTTTGAGCCCGAGCGTCACCCTACGTAGACCAGTTTAAACGATGGACTGACCACGTACAAAATATAATTATGTTATATATTAGATTAAGCATTAAAATATGGGCTCCAAGAATAGACCATCCATATGTACATGCTCCAAACACAACTCAAACTGTGTATAAAAGATTACCAAAATAAAATCGCCATAGAATACATTCACGTCATGTGAAGAAGGAAGTGACATACAGCGAAGCTGGTGTGTGTGGCAATCGGGTGATGAAATTTGGGGTACATGGAAAAATTCCCTGAATTGCATTTATGTTTCCCCAAGAGGTAAGAGATGCAAGGAAAGGAACTAAGGAAACATATTTAGTCAAAAGGAGATTGGAACGTCATTGAAATCAACCATTGTGTACGTACATATAGTACATTTACAACCTATACTATTCTCTTTCAGCGAGTACTTCAAAATGAGGAGGACCTGCCACAGCAAAACAGACTAGGTGGATGTTAAAATTCAGATGAAGTGTTATGAAACATGTAGTTCAGCAGGATGGAAGTAGCTGTAGGGCTATAGTCCTCATGGTCATATCGGCAACCTCTCAAAACATGACAATAGCAATGTACCATTTAGTTAAATTGAAAAAATTTGAAACCTGGATTAGGATTCTTTTTTGGGGCGTGACATGTGTTTTGAATGACATACAAATAAAGGCTTTTTATTCTGCCTTTTACAGATTTAGTGAGACAGCACAATGCACAATGCCTGGAGGTGGGCACAGCTTCTACATATACATGGATTGGTGACTGCAAAGGCCATCTGAAAATAAATTAATGAGCATACATTTTTACTATATGCATTGTATGAAGTACATGCGATGCTAAAAGAATCAGATGCTAAGTACAAATCATTTACCACCCTCATGGTGCATGGGTATAACGATATTGACAAGTTAATTCTCAAATGGGCCATTTGGCAAAATTACTATACATTCACTTTTGACAAAAGTATGTTGATGCTTATACCCATGTATTTGAATGCAGATCTTGTAACAGTATCTCTATGCTGTAGTACAAGGGCATTAGCAGACATGACGAACATCACCCCAGCAATAATTTCCATTTGTCTTCTTGTAAAGTCTGTCCTTAAGTTAATGTCAACGGTCAAGTTTCTGTATTATCCCTTCTCCTGGTTAGGGTTCTGATAAAAGATGCCGTGGAAGGCTTTCAGCGAGTATTAACACCTATAGTCTCGAAAACGATAGTCTGTATTTCAAATGTTTAAATTAAAAACATGGAGCTGTATTGACCGTGCAAAAGTGCATCGAGTGGCACTGCTGCAGTTTATGTCTGATGTTCCTCAGTGCGAGAAGAGACATGCACAATGAGTTGCTCTATATGTAGGTTGTGCCACAGGTGGACTCAGTCAATCATCAGGGGCTTGATCGAACACACATGAAGCCAATCAGGTCATTAGAAACACACCTAATCAAATCCAAAGCATTGGCACATTCTCATATATATATATATATATATAGATAAATATAAATGTATATATACACACATATATATATATATATATATATATATATATATATATATGTGTGTATACATATATGTGTATACATATATATGGATACACACATATATATATATATATATATATATATATATATATATATATATATATATATATATATATTTATATTTATACACACACACGCCCACTGGTACAGAAAGACAAAGTCACAGAAAACAACTCTTGAATAGAA
Organism: Cyclopterus lumpus; assembly: GCF_009769545.1. Taxonomy (NCBI): domain Eukaryota; kingdom Metazoa; phylum Chordata; class Actinopteri; order Perciformes; family Cyclopteridae; genus Cyclopterus; species Cyclopterus lumpus. The sequence continues at coordinate 5,677,164 of NC_046975.1, read as the reverse complement.
GAGATATATGTATTCACATCTGAGAAGAATTTGAGCCACATTTCAAAATATAATTATTGACATCAGCTGAACATGCAGCACATTTTTTAGCAAGGAAAATAACCGCTGGCATCCTCCTCAGTGTCTGCATGTATACCAAGCTCCAAGTTGAGGACTACAAATCTCTTTGCCAATGTTACTCTCAGATGGTGTTACTTATGTTATTTATAATTATTTAACTTTTATTTTTTACTCAAATATTTTCCATTGCGATTAAAAATCTTGTTTTCGAAGTAATGTCACGTAAAAGAAACATGCAAGAAACTTAAAATAAACTAGAAAATTACAAATGAATAAGCAGCAATGTTCAGCAACAGCACATTCAGTGGTCAAATACTTATTCCTGTTTTTAAAACCGTTCAAGTTGATAAAATAATCATACATAAAGCTTAAATGAGTCTGTAGATTACATCAAGATGAGGGTGCTTTTTTACATAGCAAAAGTTTAAAGATATTGTTTTTGGAGTCAGTAGAAAACATCAATAAAGAGGAAGTTTGTGTAATATGGTTTTATAAAGAAAATATAACAATAATCCATTCTACAGTTGTATAAGGAAGACAAACCAACTTTCTAAAACAAAACTGCAACGACGTGCAAACACAAAGAAGATGAACTTGCATACTTATACACAATATCACTATAATCAATTGCTTATAAAAGCATTGCTTGCACCTCTTTAGAGCTTAAAACTCCTTTGATAAGTTACTTCCAAAATATTGATGCTGAAAGGGAAAGTTTGGGTGCCGGTTAGGGTTAAATGGATCTCCGCTCTTTCATGATTGAATAACATGAGCTGCTTTCCAAAGTTTAAGGGAGTTAAAGGTTTAGGAATATTCTCAGCAGCAGACTGAACAATATATGGATCTAATCCATCAGGGCCATCTGATTTATTGATGTTCATCTCATTTAGCTTAACTTATTCTCCCTTTGTGTTTTCATGTTCCTGTTTGTGTTTGTCTGGAGCTGGGCGGGGTTTCCTGGTTGGCTGCTGCCACTCAAACCTGCACATGTGCTGCTCATCTGCAATCAAGCCACCTACACTCTGCTCCATAAAAGCCGGCTTCAGTCTTCCACCCGTCACCAGACTGGCAGTTTAGCACTCGTGGTAGTTTACGGTGGCTAACTTAAAGAACTGCTGCGTTGAGAATACTTTCTTTATTTTTATTTCATAGTCCTGTTTTCTGGATCCCAGCCATCTAACTCACTGGAGTCTAGTGATGGTGAGATGAAGCTTCCTGATGCATTGATTGCATTGATGCATTCCATCCAATTGGTTCACTCATGGACCTTCACAAAGCTTCATGATGCTTCATTTGCTCTACTGTCCCATCAAATGGACAATAAATGTAAAACGGGCAGAGTGATTATAATGACACCATGACTTTGGTGTGTGTGAAGATTTGAATTTAATACATAAATGAATGATGTTTGATGCCAATACATATATTATGAACTTATTATGGTGTCTGTCTTTATAATACAATGGCAGGGTCAAAAGGGAAAGTGGAAACAAATTGGGGAGACTGTGCTTATGTTACTAGGGACAACATTTTATTCATGCTTATTTATGCTGATGGCAAGATGACGCATTGAAGCTTTCCATCCAATTGGTTCACACATGGACCAAAGCTTCATGATTCTTAATTTGCTCTACTGCACCATCAAGTGGACAATAAATGTAAAACAGGCAGTGATTATGACGACAATATGACTTGGTGTGTGTGAAGCTTTGAATTAAATAATTGAATGAATGATGTTTGTGATCCCAATACATAAATTATGAACTTATTAATATGGTGTCTGTCTTTATAATACAATGGTGAGGTCAAAAGGCAAAGTCGAAACAAATTGGGGAGACTTATGTTACAATTTTTTTTATTATTTCAAAATAGCAACATTTCCAGTGCTGGGCTTCTGGCGGTTTCTTTTTTTAGAGACTTTCACCTGCTTTTGAAAATACCCTTTCTCAGGGCACAGATGAAGCAGGGCTAGAGAGAGAAAAGCAACAGCGAGTGTATACAAATTCGGATACACATTTTTCCGCCCTTCCCAAGACTCAAGGGGGTTCTCCAATCTTCCGATGTTTGGTTCATTCAGGTACGCTTGGACCTCCACTGTTGCCTCTGCAGTCACATTTGGCAGGACTGTGGTGTCCAAACAACGCCACAGTTTGCTCCCTAAGACCGACAAACAGGCTGTGACTAAATACAATAACACACTTCGAAAGTATCCATTAAACTTGAGTCACAGGCTGAGAAGCTTCTGATACCTGCGGTTCTGTTGAGGATGAAGACGACGCACTGTTTCGTACAACAGCACATTCTGAAGTGAGCCTCCTCTCGGCATCTGCTGCTTTATTGGGGCTAAAGAAGCATATCTTTTTAAATCTAGGATAGAGCAGTGTCGCCAGTGACATCATGCATATTGATTGCAGCGTGGACAGCTTCTCCCTTAACTGTCTCAGACTCTCAGCCATTGCTTTGGTCTCTGGAGTTTGGACACGTCCCATTTTGTGTGTGATAAAAGGGGAATGACTTTTGACCCAGACACCCTCTGACAGCGCTCAACTGTGGCATCATTGAAAGGGAACAGCACTTTCAGACATTCTGCAAAGTCAGTGTTCAGATATGAGTGGAATAACGTTGGTGCGTAGACCTGCCAAAGCTGCTCCCACAGGTTCCCTGAGGTCATGCATATGGTAGGTGCTGTTCCAGCGTCTATCCACCTCTTTGATTAGCTTCAGTGCTGGCCGGCCCAATTGCTCTTGCATCTGTGTTCGCTTCTCCTATAAGATTTGGCAACAAAATTTGATTTAAAGTGTCTGCAGCAACTCAAACAAAAGAGCATAATTTAGAATATTGCAATGAAATAAAGGAATTCACCTTTTGCACTGGTGCTGCTCTTGAAATAGCCCACCACTATCTTTTGAGAGTTTTCCCGGATGTCAGATAACACTGTTTTGGTTGAGCCTTTTTGATCAGTAAATTTAAAGTATGCGCCATCGGTCACAAGGCAAGTAACTTTATTAGTAATGCCTCACTGTGACATAAGTTCTGCTTTGACTCATTTGCAGCAGTATGTGCCTCGGGGAAATGCAGCACCCCTAAAACAACAGAATGCAAAGAGGTGCTTTCATCTATAAAATGGCATGTCACAGCTAGATACGCATCAGTGTTGATAGAGGTCCATATATCTGATGTTAAACTAACAGCAGATGCCTTCGACACAATGGCTTTGGCTTTCTCCTTGGCTTCCTTTATATCTTTCCTCCACCATAGCTTTCAAAACCTAAATGAAAGAAGAGAACACTCTTGGAATGGCAACTATGGGAAAATAGGGGAAATGCTTCTTGTGCTCATATACACACACCTGCCTAGTGGGGAGAACATAGGTAGGGTTGATAAGCTTTAACAAGCTTTCTGAACCCTTTTTCCTCCACACAATAGTGAACGGCTGGGAATCCTCAATCACCATATTGACCAAGGCCTCATCCACATCAGTCTTCTTTCCTGATGACAAACAAATGCAGTATTCAATTAAAGACGTCATTAATTACTCACATTTCAAATACAAATGAACCATGTATGTTTATATGCTGTCTTATCATTGCATCCTAAAATGGCTTGGTCCACCTTGGTTGGTCTCCTTGTTTTCATGCAGGGCGCTATAATGCCTCAGCCTAGATGAGGTGTTATTCTTTTGAACACAACAGACACTTCACCCTTTTTAAAATACCAGAAATTAGAAGAAATACATTAGAACCAGGGATACACTGTGTTGTCACATTCATTTACAGTATATTACAATAGTTATTACTATATGCATAACTTACCTTTTTATTAGGAGAGACCTGCTCAAAATGTTCCCAGACAGGGGAAAATCTCCTCTTTCTTGCTGGTTCAATTGCAAAAAAAGAAGCTTGATTACTTTGCAAACAAATGCGCAATAATGTCCCAAATGCACACTGATCGTGGAATCCATTGCGTTTCGCTGCCCCCCTTTTTTTTTTTTTTTTTTATATTTCAAATCGCGCGCCAAATACGAACCATTTTCCAAATCAGTCACGTGGTTCGGCCGGCTCGCGAGGCTTCGAACGTCATCAATACACGCCTCTCAAAAATCTTCCTGGATTTCGAAGCCTCGACACAAAAGGAGACATCTCTAGTGATTAGCAGACACAAAACTAACGGTCTTACAGGAGTGCTGGTCCTGATGATTAATCTGACAACCATTACAGATCTCTTTCTTGTAAGCAGCTATGACGGTGTTCAACAAATGTAACACCCCTGTTTTAACCCCCTCTAGGAATATGGTGGGGCGGTCTGGGGGTTGCAGCTGATTTTAACCCCATTTATGTACACGTGCAACACGCCTGCTGTCTGTGGAACGCCTCCAGACGCCTCTGCTGAACTGTCAGGCCCCTGAACTGTTGTCTTCATCGTCTGTAATAAGATTAAAAAGAAACATTATGGTTAAAAAAAAGAAAAAACATTCTGATTTTACAGTATAACCAACAGTTATGATTTCTGTATCAGTTAAAAACCGCCAACAAATATAACCTACTGGGCATTTCTCCTTTTTTAGAAGACGGGTGCACACCAGGTTGCAAATCATGCGGCGTATGATCAGACGTTTTCTAACCGCCCCGTATGGCTCAGCGATCTGGCTGAACACTTTTTGCATAGCCTGCCAGTCACACCATTGAATAATGAACGTTAGTGGGAACCACTTGTCACGCTCTTCATATGTAAATCGGTACGGATTCGGCCTAGACTCCTGACGCCCTCTATGTGCAAATACTATACGTCTGGGCAACTATGACAAATATATTCGTCGGGGTTCTTGTTAATGCGATCTGCTGTAATGTGATATGCTTTTGGGCCCGTAACACTGTACCATACTACCGACTGAAGCGTTTCGCGAGCATTAACGTTACCCTGATCAAGCGCCACACAGATCTCGGTACGAAACCGATGCCAATCTCTCAGACATGCACCCTCCCCAGCTAAACGTAATGTATCCACCAACATCACCGGTATATTCCTCAATACTAGTGTTAAGGGATACCGTCCCATTATCATAAACCTACCCTTTTAAGCCATTGTGCTCTATCTCTAAGACCGGAGCTTTCTCTGTAGTAAGTCGGTCGTTTCTATCTTCAATTTTAACAACATTTCTAAACAAAACTATCATACAGTTACAATATTAAAACAATGATCATCTTATGCTTTATCATAACTTCCTTTATGTATTAATATAAAACACTACCGCATGTGCAAATCAAAATAACCTATTACAACTCTACAACCCCTCCTTTTATACTATTTCATAGTATAAACATCCTTGTAATAGCTCCTTTTTAATGTAAACATAATACAATCTTTATTGTCACTCATTTCCTGTGGAAGAAAAAACAAACATCATTCATAATAACTCTGGTTCTATTCATCAAAATCTTAAAATCCTGGAACATTCTAATTGATCTCTGTGTCTGTCTGTGTATGCATGTGTATCAGTGTATCCTGTGTCTCTGCATTCCTCCAATCCTCGGATAAAAGAAAAACAAGTTCAAACACTTCATCTACATTTTAACAATCTAGATTTCTGTGCTTTGTTATTTGCATCAATGTGTTGAAGGTGCACGATACTGATGGTGAAGTTTAACACAGCAGGCAGTCCGGTACACGATGAAGGTCGATGCTGGAAAAACAGGTGTATCTGCAGAAGAGATTTAAGAAACACAGAGCGGCTTTCTGGACCGGCTCTTGTTACAATTGAATATCTGATGCAGTATGCATGTTATTGGTAATTGTTTCAGTTGTATTGGTCTAGTTCTATTGCCCATTACATCAAAATAACTTTGAGGGTCTGAGTAGCGCATTTCCCATTCAGGACCTCCGTCACTCATCCCACTCTCTACCAGCGGCATCACCCTTGTATGCTGGTCTCCTCCGCTCACAACTGTGGTGATACAGTGGGAAAAACATGCTTTTAGACAGGTGAAACAACAAACAAAACAATATCCCTCCCATATAAACCACTGTTCTGATTGTGATTAAAAATGCAGATGTATACTTACCCATCCACTGGCTTAGGAAATCTAGAGCCACTGCTTCTACTCCTGAGTGTTCTGCCAATTCCTCACTAGGTGAGTCCTGCCAACGCTCTGGTCACTGAGCAATCAGGGGCAGTATTGTTTGGAAACAGTAATGCAAGTGTAAAAAAGTTGAGAGACGAGTATACTGGACACCTCGGGCTTTAAGGAAAGTCAAGATTCAATAGGTTTAAAATTAACAATATTTAATGGCAAAAAGTAGCAGACAAAATAATACGTTCACGATCGTGAGGGCCGGTTGAACGGACTTCCACAGACTAAATCACTTTCTCTCGTGAAGTAGGGAGCTGTCTGGTCAATTCAAGCCGAAAGAAAAGTAAAAAGAAAACGTTTCCCTCAGCACAAATCCCTTTTATCAGTATTCAGTCACGCCTTTAACACCTTTTTTAAATGTTAGTAATTCGTCGGGTTAAATACACATCACCTTTGGTTGGCTTTAGGCCATAATAAAGATCACAGGGTCAAACGTCACACTTTCCGGTCAAGAAAGAGTTTCTTTTCAGAATAAAACCTCATCTTGCCTTCAGAATAAAACGTCACAGGTTCCCACTCTGCTGTCAATTTTAACAACATCTCTAAACAATAGACTATCATTCATTCTCATGCATACATTTATCAACAGTTACAATAATAGATTATGATCATCTCATGCTTTACAATATATTCTCTATTAATATTCCCTATTAATTATCATAACTTCCATTATGTATTAATATAAAACACAAGACTACCTTTTATGTGCAAATCAACTCTACACAAGCATATTACATTTGGGGTTAACACGGCTTTTAAACAGTTCAAGCATACATCTGAACTCCTCCTTATCGCTCTTGGGGTTCAATGCAAATGGCACTGTCGCTAACTGGGGTTTTGAGTTTGCACACACCAGGCAATCTGGACGTTGGAGATCCTTGGCTGTGTATACAAGCCAATTTAACCAGATGTTAGGTTTATCGAATCCCGTCTCCGTCGCAATGGTTTCTCTTGCGCTTGAAATGTTAACATAACTTACCAATGCGGCTGGCACTGCCTCAGTAGCCCCTGGCTGTTCTTCCAGTACCAACCTTGATACCTGTATATGAACCAGGTAAAGTGGTCCACTCATTCCCAAGCTGTAATAGCCTGTCATGTTTACCTGTGGATTGGTTACTGCCAAACTGACTGTTAAATGGCCCATCCCAAGTAGTCTTTCCATCGCACTGTGAAATGGGGCCTGTGAGTGAGATCTTTTTGTAATTTTATTTTATACTTATGGTTTTGTGAGGCTATCCAAATCTCTGATCTCCGAGAACCCTTTGGACAGCCTCCTGTCTGGCACACATCAAACGCTGCTACACACAGATCACCCACAGTACACTGAACTGCTACTTGAGGGGTTCTACTCGCCTCACCAGCCTCTTTCTCACTCAAGTGCCTCGAATGGTTCCTGGGGGAGACAAAACTGTTGCACCAGCAGGTGTGGTTAAATGGTCTATGTTCGATATGTATATTGTGTGTGTGTGTGCCGTTTACCAGTATCTTCTCTCGCTGCGCCTCCCACCAGATAAATGGGAGTGCTAACATGATTGTTAGGCATGCTACAACGAGGCAGAGCTTGGCAGATGTGACCTCACATCCCTTCTTGGAGAAAAGTTCTCCCTCCTTTTTGAGGATCGCATAGACATCAGCGCCAAAGGAAGCGCATCCAGCCAGTCTAACTTCGTGCCATGGCATATTTTAGCTAGCTTAGACTTAATTGTCCAATAGCTCTCGACGCTGTGTGCATGTGTGATACCTTTCATTTAGCTGACGCTTTGATCCAAAGCGACTTACAATCATATTACATTCATACACTATAGACACAGCTACAGGGAACAATTCAGGGTTAAGTGTCTTGCTCAAGGACACATCGACTAGGGCGGGGATTGAACCACCAAACCCCTGATTGAAAGACAGACCTGCTAACCGTTGACCCACATTCACCCCCCATGATACCTAAATGTCTTTCCACCTCTTGTAAGTGTTTGTTTGCAAAGTGTGTGCCGTTGTCAGACCTGATTTACTCTTGGAACACCGTATCTCGGTATCAGTTCATTCTTCAACCACTTTACAACTGTCTTTGCGTCTTTCTTGTAGGGGATCGCTTCCACCCATCAGGTGTATGTCGATCATCCCGAGTAGGTACAGTATCTGAATCCTCCCTGTTTTCTGCACCCATATCGGTGTAGTCAATGCATATTTCTTTGAATGGAGCATCTGGCACTGGGAACTCTCCTTGGGGACATTTGTATGGTCTTTTCATACTGAAATCGTTGCAGGTGGGACATTCATGGTGGTATAGTTTCACCATCTCAGTTATATCTGGATGCCACCAGAGGATGGAGACTTCCTCCTCCTGTTCTTTTGGGATTCACGTGAGAGGGACCATGTGCCTGTTTGATGAGTCCTTGACGCATCCTTGCAGGTGCCACTATGCGTACATCATGTGATCTCCAGAGTCCATCTTTTTGGACGGCTCGCATGTGTGCCCACTGATTCTCCTGCTTCTTTCTGCATGAGCTTGATGTCCTCCATTCCAAGTCTTGGGAGTTCCGGTGTGGCTATGGCTGTCATCTGTTTCACATAGCATGCTGGCTTCGTTGCCTTTCGCCTTTTGTGGTCTGGTGTCGTGGTAGCAGGATGGCTCTCAGTAATTGCTCCAATTGACTTTTGTGCTTTACTGGTGTGTTTGCTGTAGTCAAGAATCCTCTTCTCAACCAGTGGGGGCCGTCAACATGTACGGCTCCGTGTGCATAGGCTGAATCGGTGTAGATATTGACCGATTTGCCTTCTGCATATTCGAGTGCTTTTGTCAATGCCACTTTCTGCTGGCTGTGCGAGGATTTCAGCAGAAATGGTTGAATGTCTTTTCTCGTTGCTGCACGACTGAGTATGCAGCGATATTTCCATCTTCTCCTCTGTGACGGCTTCCATCCGTGAACAGTGTCCGTTCAGGATTGTCCAGAGGTTTTGTTTCCAGATCCATTCTGACTTTGAGATCTGTTCTTGCAATCTTTGCACAGTTGTGCGGTTCCTCCAGATTCACATTTAAGTCCATCTGCGATGTTGTTAGGCTTATGAGAATGTAATGTGTGGCTGTTGTAAGACTTTTTAACCTTTTTAAGCCCCAAGCCATTTTCTGGGTTTTTGCTCGAAATAACGTACCCAAACTAAAATGGGTGTATCTCTGCAACCACAAAGGCTATTTGAATAATGTGTTATAATAAAGGCTTCTGTTCAGATGTGTAAATATTAGTATATATGTTACTGGCTTAGATTAAATTAAGATGAAACGCAGCAAAAAAAGAAGTTTCAGGTTTGCCTAAAAAGAAAAAGCACTTTCAGGATTATCTCTTTGAAAGATGCACAGAAATAGAAGAGTACATAGCACAATATGTGGTCAGTCTATCTGCAAAGTTTCACTTTGAAAAAGTGAAGCAGAAAAATGTTAGAGGTTTTAGTAAAGGGAGTTTAGGCGAGGTCTCCAAAAAGGGCATTTGGGCACATTTGGCGCCATCTGTGCAATTTCAATTTTCCCATGTACCAAACCATATATTTCACTTGTATTACTTATGGTGTTCGATACATCCAAATACAGCAGTTTTTGGCATAAAAGAAAAAAGTTAGATATAAATTATATATTTTCCGAATCAAAAGACAAACACACAAATGGCCTGACTGTTGTAAACAGCGGGCATGCACATGTTGGAGGGGTGTGGCAGGGTGTCCACCAGTGTGTCTACTGGGCATCCAGCAAACGCCAACTGCTCTGCGAAGGCCTTGTGGCTGGGTGGGGTCCTGCCTCACCATGTACAGCTCCTTATGGAGAAGGTAACTGTTGACCACAGCGATGTTGTGGTATAGCGCAACGGGTCCAGAAGTGTATCACGTAACAGCCAATCGCATCAACAAGAACCCCGAAGAGTTTATCTGTATAAATAGCTGCCCAGACAGGGACGTAGTATTTACACAGAGAGGACCCCACGAGGCTAGGCCAAACCCATACCGGTTTACATATGGAGAGTTTTTTAAATGGTTCCCTGTTACGTTCATTGTGTTGTGGTCTGACTGGCCTGCGGTGCATACGTTGTTCAGTCAGATCGATGAAGCGATCAAGTGGGACAGAGTCGCATCGTTATATGGGGACTCTCGAAAACGTCTTGTCTATTGTGAGACAACACGTGTCATGCATCCTGGTGTGTATTCTTCCACGTGTTGACCGCAAATCAGCACTGCCCCGTCGACATCATCTCGGTATGCTATATTTGGTGACTGTTTTTTTTAGCTGCTACAGAATGTGTGCATATTGGTTATAATGTAAAAGTGCATATATATATATATATATATATATATACACACACACACACACACACACACACACACACACACACGATAGAACGGGAGGACTAGACATGGACATTCATAATCAATCTGCAGAGTGTGTGAAGACGGAACTGGATCTATTTACAGTACCATACACGCAAACATCCCTCGAGAGATCTACATTTCTGCCATAACTGACACCGGACCCCTGGAGTTCTACATATCATCCAGTGGGGAGGACTATCTGGATTTGAATGATGCATATCTGTTTGAGGGTGAAAATTACCAAACCAGATGGCAGTGACCTAGCGGCCGATTCCGATGTGGGTTTCATAAATTATCCAGGATGCACACTCTTCTCACAGGTGGATATCATGCTCGGAGACTGCCTCATATCACAATCCTCAAACACATACCCATACCGTGGAATAATAGTGTCTGATCAACTACGGAAAAGACACGCTGAATACACAGTTCAGCACAGGGTTGTTTATTAAAGACACGGGGACGCATATGAATGATGCCTCTATAGCAGGAGCCAACCAGGGATTGATGACGAGGGGAGAATTCACCAAGAACAGCAGGGTTGTGGAGTTAATTGCTCCGATACATGCAGATTTGTTCTTTCAGGAGAAACTATTACTTAACGGCGTCGATATTTCTCTGAAATTCATACGTTCAAAAGATGAATTCACCCTAATGAATGCCACAAATACAGCATACCGAGTCAAGATAGTATCAGCTAGTATATTTGTGAAAAAAGTATCTGTGGCACCTACTGTCAGGCTGGCCCATAGAAGAGCCTTACAACACACTAATGCCAAATATGCTATAGACAGGGTTGCATTGAAAACGTTTTCCATCCCCGCTGGTACAAGAGTATGTAATCAGGAGAATTTATATATGGGGCAGATCCCTAAATTTATGATTTTATGCTTTGTAGACAATGAGGGATATACAGGAAGTTATACTAGAAATCCAATGAATTTCGAGAACTATGATCTAGAATTCCTGAGTATTCATGCGGACGGCCATTCATACCCCTCAAGACAGTTTCAACCATACTTTCAGAGAGGCCAGTACACCAGAGAATATTATCACATGATTCAAACAACTGGTCGGCATTTAAAGGATAGAGCGCTATCTGTAACCCGCAACGATTTTGGGAGTGGGTATGCCCTGTTCTGTTTTAATTTGGATCCTGACGACGGGTGTTCGGGAAATGTGCGACTGGAGGCTCGATTCAGAACCCCTCTACCGAGGACTGTTACACTCATATGTTATTCTGTGTTTGACTCTGTTATTGAGATATCAAATCAGCGACAGGTGTTGCTTGATAACTACTAAACACACACATGAATACCATAGAGCTGACGAGCGTTGTTAGAAAACAGATTATTAATGGTACAGATTTTGTGGGGGTGCTAGCATGCAATCAGTTACCCAAGAGAAGAGTATGCAGATATCCATTGATGCTGATTGTAAATACTCACCCGTCCGACAGACCTGGAGAGCACTGGTTGGCCATTTATATCACAAAACACCTGCACGGATATTTCTTTGATAGTTTTGGTCACTCTCCAGACCATACACCGTTCCCAAAGGAGATACATACTTTCCTCAATAACTGTACCCAAGTGTCTTATTCTAGGAAACAGGTACAGAACAACCTGACCACAACATGTGGACAACACTGTGTGTTTTTCCTGTGTCACATACAAAAGGGGATACCCTACACACGAGTGATGGGGATGTATGGAGATAATCTAGTTAATAATGATTCCATGGTCTGTCGTTTTGTTAACAAAATACAACCGTCAGTGTGTTGCGGAGATACTTTTTCCTGTGTACAATGTTCGTAAACCATGAAATGTTGTGATTGTTTAAAAAAAATAATAATAATACTAATAATAACTGAGGAATCCCAAGTTTGATTTATTTCTAAGTCATAATTTATTCATCTCATCCACGAATGGTTACACAAATAATGATGATTAAAAAAAGCAAACAAACAAAATGCAGACAGTATATTCATCCTGTAAACACCAAAAAAGACATTCAGCATATTTATATACATTAAACATCAGTTTTACATTCAAGTGGTCATAGAAATATAGAAAAAAATAACATCTTAATACGTCATCCACGGCTTAACAGCACCCTGGCGTCTAACCCTTGAGGATAGGGGGGTGTTATATACAATGCGCCTAGTCTTTGTGGGAGGTTTAAAGGTTACAAAATCATCATTATCATCATCAACACTTTATTTGCAGCAATAGATCGGCGGACCCGAGTGTTGGGTATGGCAGATAAAGGAATATTTAATTCTGCTAGTGTCTTTAAAAAAATAGACCAGCCAATAGGCCTGGAGCTGTCTAAAACATTGTGAGGCTGTGACACTTTTCAACAGATCATACATGTGTGAACCTCTGACAGTTTGCCTATTAATAATAATCTCCCCATTACCGGTCCATGATACGGTGTTGCCTGAATTGGTCAAAGTATCCAGAATACACTCAGCGTACTTTCTGCTCTTTTTAGGCATGTGTTTTAGAACATTACCAAGAATCAGTGTCTTTTCGGGGTCGACATCAACCCCATCCCCAGGGTCACTCTGTGGGGCGGTAGCGAGTCTTGAATTGTCGGGGGTGTCTCCGGGTGATAGAGTCAGTACATTCTTTTCATGTTCCCCCTGTCTCACAAAACCCAAGTATCTCTGTAAAATACTGGCATACTGTTTTGCTTTCTCATACATGTCGGTGTTGGGCTGGTTTAACACAGCAGTCATGGCTCTATCGAGGTCGTTTTGCACTGCCTGTATTATAGATTCTGGTCGAGGGTCCTGCAGAGGTTGTTTTAAGGAATCCAGTTGATGCTGGGGCACCAGAAACATTTTTTGTGTATGCTCCATGTGTCGTGGCTTCACCTACCCCTGTTGATTAGACTAACTATAAAAGGAATCGCAGCCCCTAACAGCGGTAGTAAAAAAAACCCAGACTGATTGAGTGTCTTCTTTTTGTTTGCTGATTTGATCTTTTTATCAGCAACCAGTCTAATAAGATTATTTTTCTTCTTTAAGAGTCCGTACTGCTTGTTAGTCAAGGGGATATTACCACGTAACACATTGAGGGCTATCTCACACAGAGCATTGACAAAATCCTTGTTGGCATTACCCATAATGACCTTTCTCATCCTAGGTGAAGATTTATATATCAGCTCCAGCATAGCCAAATTCCTCTGCATACGCGGTGACATGTCTAATAACGCTTGTGTTTTTTAGAAATATACACAACCGTTTGTTCGGACAGCAAGGCGCTTCTGAGTCTTAAATGTTTGGGCGTCATGGCTTTATAATCTATGAGAAGATACCCGTAAGCGGGGGTTGTTGCATCATCAAAAGCCTCTAAAAAATATTTAGTGTTACCAGGGAACATTTGTCTGGCCAATAACCTGATCTGCCCCTTATCCCTAGGATTTTTAAATAAAATGAGAGTTTGTGTTTAAACTAATAGTACGACTTGCCTTACCCTGAATAAACAAATTCTGTACTAAATATATACAACTGAGATTTCTATGGTGCACATATTTGGTAAAAACGTTTTGAACCTCAAGATTATTGCTTGCATCGTTCATTAAATCATCTATGATGAGCAGGTTGTTTTTGGCCGGAGGCAATAAGACATCGTCACATAGAGACTCCGGTATCCCATTCACAAAGTTGATGGCTCTTATTTTAAGGAGTTGATTATATATATATATATATATATGGGCTGCCAGCACGAATAAATATAAACTACATTATCAATGTTGTGTGAAATAATCCTCTCTGCGTTCGCTATGATGTCTTTTACAAAAAGTCTTTCCACAGTTTGAAGGCCCGCTCACGACTAGACTGAAAGGATGCTGTAAACGAATATCAAATCCTTGGTCTATGTTAGTATCCATAAGGGAGGGTGGTGTAGTCTGATAATACCCTCCGTTTGTTGTACACCACACTGACTTTCTTAAGGACTGTGTCGTTTTTAAGATGGAATTTCTTTTTGTCCCTCTTGATCGTATCCGATGTGGTTATCAGATTGGGGGCAGGGTTATTCTGATTGGCTACAAAAGCATGCACTAGACCAATCAATGACTCTGGGGTGACAACTGCAGCATTTAGTGTGACCCCCTTGCATTTGACAGTTGTCTTGCCAAACCGCGTATTATAGCCGTAGCATTTGGGCCCGCCCGATACAAACTGTGATATAGTCCTCCTCAGGAGAACCACACACGTCACCATTGTTCAGCTCATCAGTCAATTCACCAAGGTATGGACCCAGGGGCGGCACACTGTCACCAGCCTGAGATGTGAACACAACACTGTCAGTGTCACAGTACAATACCCTCTCCTGCAACATGTCAAGTACATCGTAAAGCATCAGTCTGGCATGGGCGGTTGTCATTGCACCTATAAAGACATTCACATCCCTTATACGGGACCCCCTGCTGTCCGCATGTCTCCACTGTACCATGGCGACTTCGTCTGAAATAAAGCAGAATTGTCGCACATCATAATGATCGCTAAACATCAATTGTGTGAATCTTGCGGGGTCTGTGATTAACTCGCAGGATGGCATGTTATTTCGCATGCTAAATCGGCCCCACAGAGAATTTAGCAGCAATTTGTTGCAGCTGCGCATGGCTTTGTTGACTTTGAGTTTGCTGGGATCGAGCCGAATGCCCGCTTTGGTGTAGTAGTCCTCCACATATTTAGCCCTGTCATCAGGTGTTTTAACGTGACCTGGATATCCTGAGGCCTCCTGTTTACATTTTAGAAATGTGCTTACATATCCCTTAAACAATATGTCTGTCTTGTTGGGAAAATGCCACACTTCGTCAATGGAGACAATCATGTAGCCCTTTTCGATCGCTTTCTGAAGCTCAAAGGAGACCCACACCCCCAACAGTTGTCTGTCACTGTCACTGTGTGTACAGGCTGAAGTCTGGTTCAATGTCTCAGCGCAGGTGGCACACAGTGGAAACATGAGTTTCCCCTGACATCTGTAGGGTAAGACGGGATGAAACAAGTCTTTTGGGGGGAGGACAGTACACTTTACAAATCCAAAATAGTTATCGATAGACTCAAAGTTACTAAAGATAAGCTGGGGGTGGCCGACGGGGTACTGTTTAGAGTTCTGAACAGTGGGATACAGACTTGTGAAGTCATAGTTTCTAATTTTTTCGTCCGCTGCATTATTGACCTTGTGGTACAGCTTCATAGCATTGCTGCGCCCTCCAAAGAGCGCCTCGCGGGGATTTAGTCTCTCGCGCTTTATGTATGTGGACAGAAATGCTTGTACAGGAGCACTGCATTGTTTTAAGGCGGTCCACTCACACACCCACATCACTGTCACTTGCATACCATGCAGGGTTTGTAGGGCTGCTACCTTGTCCATGAATGCTTTGTACTGTCTGCCATATGTTACTTTAGCAACAGGATTCACATGACTTGACACATGACATTTCACACACCCGTGGTAGAAACAACCGGCAAATTTGTAACCCATGTGGTTTGCAGCATGATAACCGTCCAAATAGAATGGGGGAAAAGACTGCTCCCCGTGATTGAGTGCATGCTTAATCTCAATATTCTCGACATGCGCGACATATTCAAGCCACTGCATGGATACATCAGAGTATACTTTGTTTTGGGGAGTGTACGCCCCCTCGTACGTCAGAGCCACGGTGTCTTTTGGTAAAAACAATGTTTTGAATACAGCTAGTAGCCAGCGTGGTGAATGTGAAAGGATCTAGCTGTGTGCACTCCATGAAGCTAGACCGATAGGTTGTGCATGCTCTGCGCAGCACTTCAACATCGTTGACACAATAACGGCGTATCTCCGCTTGGAAATCAAATGTCTCCTCGCACACACTGTTATACCAGACCATAAATGCTGTCTTGTCACTAGAACACATTTCGTGAAACCCATAGTATGAGGGGTCTGGTTATCTACCGACATATTGCTCATTGTCTCGAGTGTTGAAACGATGGGGGAAATAACCCTTTGCCATGTCCTCAAAACCTAGGGCCTCGGGAGTCTTTGACAGGCGCATGGGGAGAAAACTGAAGGAGTCAATCCACCGTTGCTGGTAGCTCTCATCGTACATTAGTATGACACGACTACCTCTCATGGTCACATTAGGTGTGACGCCCTGTTTGACAAAATACTCTAGCAGAATATAGTTGTCAAAACCTGATGCATTGTGTGCTATGAATGTGTACCCTCTATATTTTGGCTTGCCGTACCTCTGTACAAAGGCATCAACACACTTTAAAGTGGTGAAACAAAACCTGTCACCCGACAGATCCATAGCGCATACAAAATTAGCCTCATGTTTACACTCGTGAAACCGTGTATCAAAATCAAACAATATATAGTTTGTCTGAGCAGGTTTCCTTACAACCGGCTGGATGAAGCAGGCATGCGGTTCACTGCTCTCCATCAGGGGCTCCCCGCAGTGGGTACATGAGGGGGTTGTACACTTGTGTGTTTTTTTGGCTAGCTTGTATGTTTTACCACAGGTCTCACAGTATTTGATTGTCTGGCACGGTATTACACCATGAACAAGCTCAGACCTCTTGTGCTGATCAAAACAGAATCTGGATTTGCATATTCGTTTACAGCTGTCACACTTCAGGGTAGCGACGGACCGGGTACGACATTCTGTTGTGAAACAAACATTACATCTCTGTGTACAGTTATAGTATAGAACGGATTCATATGTCACATAGCAGTAGTCACATACATAGGATGCTCCGAAAAAAACAGTCTTGTTGTCAATCATATAGTAATGGTCATCATGTAGATATAACCACACAGTCTGGGGGTTCGGTGTCTCATGAGTCTGGAAGCACTGCAAACGTTTACGCCCTACATTGTGATGAAAGATTATGATCTTTACACCCAAAAGATTTTCAAAAGCCCCCACGTCAGAGAATGCGACACTATGCATGGGGTCAAAACCGGCTGAACTCTGTAGCTGCTGGGCGTATGTCAGCTTGGCGGCCTCTGATGTTTTCGGCTGTTTATGGTGTGCCAAACACATGGAGAGAGATTGTTCCCTCTATTACCTGAATGGTATAGGAAACGACCCTTCTTTGAAAGGATTTCATCATGTGAAACAACCTAGTTTTAGGCGCCCCCCAGCTCCCCCACTACTGTTTTGGGCTACTGTGACCACTAGCGCCAATTCATCATCGGATATAGAATCATCATTGCTTTGGATGACCTGGGCTATCTGCTCCATAAATAGGTCGACATTATATGCATCGCTCGCATTTAAAATGGCTTGCACATCGCTGGCCAATGATGGGCCTCGCAAAACTACATTCAATATGCTCCCGGCGGGGGCTGTGTCTACAGCCCTATTTATTATACCGCCCACAGCATCGCGCACCATGTCAGGGATGCGGTCTATTTCTTCGAGTATTATGTTTCCAAAATCAACCCTTTGTCGTAGTTCAAAAGCATTGAATGATGGAATTGTCCTAGTGTGAATAGGTCTCGTAGATCCCTCCCCTGAAGTAGAAGTAGACGCCACCGCCCCATCAGGCCCCCCTCCACCCACTTGATGTGTCTCAGTCAACCCTGATCTGATATCATCACTATAGGACATCCCCTGTACCCCAATAACATCACTAGATGGTGCCATTACAGGGGCAACAGCATCTGCTACAGGTAGTGACAAAATGTCCCCCTCCTCAACCAATTCCATATCATCCCCGTCACCCTGCAAGTATGCATGAGTCTATCAATGATGGTAGCATATCAGCGTGCGTATCATTGATGTGAACCACACTTACACTGGTATACTCATGCATCCCTGGATCGAGTACGGTTTCTGAGACTAGTGTGGTGGTCTCCTCCATCATCCTCAGCCCATCAACTACCTCCATAGGCCTACGCGTCTCTAGATCTAGTAATATCAACCACCTCTGCAGGATCCTATCCGACACTTGTGTGAATGTCGATGTATTAGTATCAATATTTGCAGGGTCTGGGTGTAGGGACGGATTATGTATGGTGGATGTAGACGAATATGTCACCATACACAGCGATGTCTGATGCATTATACTCATTTACACCACCCAGGTTCCGTCCGGCTTCGGCACTCATTGTCATACGATTAGCTGCTCTCGTCCGTCGGTCAGTTTGTCATGTGTCGGAGGTGTGATATACTGCTGTATATTATCATCATTATTAGTAGAAGTAGACGCCACCGCCCCATCAGGCTCCCCTCCACCCACTTGAGGCAGTTTGTTTACTGCCTCAAGTGGGTGGAGCAGTTCACTTATGTTGCTGCTCTCATCCGTCGGTCAGTTCGTCATGTGTCGGAGGTGCGATATACTGCTGTATATTATCATCATTATTAGTTGTGGGGGATATCCTGTTAGTTTGGATATTAGCATCAGAATTACTATTAGTATTATTGGAGGCAATCTGATCATGCACCCCGCTACTACACTGTTTTAACACCTTTCGTGGCGGTGATGAGGCCATCTTTTTATACCTAGTGTGTAATCATACACACACATATATGTCAGACACACTTTTTAATATCATACATGTATAAAAAACAAGAACAAATTATGACACCTTTAAGAAACCAAATATCCTTATCATTACCCGTCTAATGAGTATGGTTAACAGCGTATCTGTAACCCTGGCCTGATCGTCTAGGACCTTTCGTATGTTCAGATCGGTACTGGCCTGGTCACTGGCGATTTGCCAGCATATCCCTGTGCTCCCCCACCTTGCTTCTCAGTGTTGTGACCTGAGTATTTACATCCCCACACAGACAAGATCCCGTAGTATCACGTGCCCTGCCCCCTTCTGTAGTTATGTCATATGGCGCCCAGTTCTCGGGTGCCTGACAATTGTCAATAAGAGTGTGTAGGTCCTCTAATTGAGAATTACACTCCAGCGGTACAGCCTCTACTGGGGTCTGTATGTCATTCAGATTCACATACACATCCTGCTGCAGTGCCAATTCTTGAAAGCCATTACCTGATGGTTGGTCTGGGAATAGCTGTAACGAATCGCCCAACACAGCATTCGCACCCCACGCAATGGATTCTGCAGGAGCCCCTGCACAGTCCTGGGTGTCCCCCGGTATGATCTCTTTGTTGTTGTTGCTGGTGTTGTTGGTGAATTCTTTTCCAGGCTGTGATGCGGCCTGCTTCTTCTGCGACATAACATTAATAATAATATTAATAAAAGCGATTAATTAAAATAATTATTTATTTATACACTGTACATACACACCTTGGGGCTTTTTTCGTGTTGTTATCAAGGGACTCTGCAGAGTTCTTTAGATGGCACACCGTTTTCAAAAGCCTGCACAAGAAAAGCAAAAAGAATCCCTACACTGTAAACACCATGAATCATTTATAACTTGTGTTTATTTACCATATATATATATATATATATATATATATATATACATTTTTTTCTTTGATTGTATGCCTGATGGAGCCAGCTCTCGGGAGTCCTCCTGGTTATTTACCAATGGATAGGAGGGGGGCAGATGCTTCACACCTCCGAGTCTGGTATACGAGGCTGTTTGGAAGACCATGCCCAAACTCAATATTTGTATATACATGCATAATAATAATACACACACACATACTTCATACCTGATGTTGTGGCTCTGGGTGTCACATAGATGTGTTCAGAGGTGTCGCTGTTCTGACTGCTCGGACTGAACTGACTGTATGCATCCGCTGGATACACCAACACTTTTACACCACGGCGTCTTGGGTCCCTTGAGACCTGCTCAGCTGTATACATATAATATATGTGCCCTGTAGCATCATTTTTAAAAAACATGTGTATTCTTGGGGGGATGTTGATCATTGTTACCTACGACTGGCGTCTGTAGCCCGTCTACGGCCCCTGCTGTTTCAGTCTCATTAGCATCAAGGGGCCTTGGCACCTGCGATGCAGGCAGACAGATGTCTTCTTCTTCACAATGAGGTGTTACAAACACTTCGTGACAGAGTGCTTCAACAGCCCGGTTTATTTCACTGGTTCTCGGTGTCTCTGGTAATTTAGACTCTGTATCTCCAGTCAAGGTCCTGAGAAATAGTGATGTTAAACAACATTATTATATATATATATATATATATATATATATATATTATATATAGCATTTATTTATTTATATTGCTGAATCATGCTAGGGGGCCATTAGGTCTGTAGGTACCTTCTGCCTCTTTTGTCTGTATGTAAAACATCCGTATCATCCTCTAGAACATGGGCTCCACCACATTTCACACCCAGCACATGTCTGCGTTGTGTTGTTGCAGAGCTATAACAGACATGATTTAAGACATTAGTTATGATTGGAAATACATAGTTTGAAAACATAAGAAATTGCAGAGATTTAATACAAAACAGACCTGTTTGATCTTTTACATGTAGCTTTACCACCGCCAACCGCTTGTTTACGCTCCGGTTTCAAGGCACGTGGTCTTGTAGACTTGGCCTTTTGAGTATCTGCCAACGACCAAGTAAAACACATTTGAAATAAAAATACAGACACCTACATATAGGTAAAAATACAGACACCTACATATAGGGCTGCACGGTGGTGTAGTGGCTAGCACTGTCGCCTCACAGCAAGAGGGCCGCGGGTTCAATTCCCGGTCGGAGCGGTCCTTCTGTGTGGAGTTTGCATGTTCTCCCCGTGGCAGCGTGGGTTCTCTCCGGGCTCTCCGGCTTCCTCCCACAGTCCAAAGACATGCTGCAGGTTAATTGATCTCTAAATTGCCCATAGGTGTGAATGTGAGAGTGAATGGTTGTATGTCCCTACATGTGCCCTCGATGGACTGGCGGCCTGTCCAGGGTGTCCCCTGCCTTCGCCCTATGTCAGCTGGGATAGGCTCCAGCGCCCCCGCGACCCTAATGAGGATAAGCGGTATTGAAAATGGATGGATGGACACCTACATATATATATTATTACTGCTACGTATTGTTAGTTATTACATACAGTCTGCATGGCTCGATCTCTTACCTTCTAATACTTCTTCATTCGACGAATAACCCCCGTTTTTCACCCATTCGATCCCCCCACTCTCTGCAACCACCGGCCAGTATGAATCTTGCGGGGCCGGGCCTATCATATGTGCATAATACGCTTAAGAATGAAAGATTAACCATGCATTGCTGTACACTATGTTATCAGAACATACTGTACTCACGGCTGCTCACATTCCCTCGTGAACGTTGATTCTCCTTACCAAATCCTATGAAATAAAACAACATCTAATTAACTATAATACTTCTACCATTATTTGTGGTATATATAATGCCATAAACACTCACCTCTGTGTAGAGACATGTTTGAGCAGCAAAAACAAGTGGAAAATAGCAGAAATGAAATGTTCTCCAACCTGTAAACAGTCACTGCCGTCGGGTCACCGCCGACAGTTATACAGCTAGCGCACTAGCTCTGTATGTGATCCACCGCAGGTCGTTAGCCTTGGTCTTAGGGAAGCTAATACGATTTCTTCTAATGGTCCCACAACAGCTCATTTTCTGTTTGTATTAAAGTTGTCTGTGTACAAAAAGTACCCGCTGCCGAGGAGACTAAAAGGTCCACCACGGCTGAGTAACTCAGACCATGGCCTGTGGTGGACTCACTTTTGCCTGTATATACAAAGAAGTTCCATGTGTAGCTGATGGTCGAATCGGCCAGCACAAACGGCTTGTAGCCCCACTTTGTGGGTTTGTCCTTATTGTACTGTTTGAAGCTGATGCAGGCTTTGCTAGCGACCATCCGCTCATCGATGGACAGATTTTGTCGCGGCTGGAAATGATCTGTGTAGAGAGGCTTTAATTTGAAAAGCCTGTCGTATGCGGCAGTGTTTTTACTCTAGTTGCTTTCTTCGTGTCGCTAAGATGAAGGGACCACAAAATAGCCTCAAAGCGCTGCCGTGACATTCTGTTACCGGGGAACGAGAAGTTGTACGGCCACTTATTCCTCTAGTAGTCAGGCCCTTTTGGGCACCCTCACAATGCCAGTGAAGATTATTATGGCGAGGAATATATAGAAGTTTTTCATATTTAGCACGTCCCATTTACATTTCATCCCACTGAGCTTCCTTCCACGCCTCCTCTGTCATGCCACCTGTCCTCCTCCACAGTCCCTGAAGAGGCCATCCCACTTGCTCCATGCTTGGCTGTAGCAGAAGTTCCCAGTGAGAAGTGTCATCTGATATGCTGAAAGTAACTTCCCTACACCTGGCTTGAACAGCCCCTCCTCATGTCCAGAAGGATTTGAATGAGACAGGGTAGAAGCGGAACACATATCAATGTGGATTTACTGGGGAAAATGCATTTTTCTTCTTATCAACAAAGGTAAGCAGCATTTGCTGACTAAAGCAATGAAGCGTTTCATGTTGCTGTGTTCTTTGTCTCATATCTCGGTGATGCTTTGGTGCAGAAGGATTTTGAAAAGATATTTAGGCCTTTTCTGGTAGCACCGAGCTACGGGTTGCTAGCTCCGGAAATGTGCCAAGTGGGCTGACTCCTGACAGTTATGATATTTTCATAATTATTTCAGTTGGTGTTTGAGTTGTGTGGAAATGGCTTACTGATTCTTGTAGCCCAAGTTCTCGTTTAATTTGATGTATAACATCAATATATTTGCTCATGTTTATTGTGATGTTTTACAGTCTAACTATGAAGTGTAAATCTGCCCCCAATTGGGAACCGTGGGGCTTAAAAGGTTGAACGTGTGGTGTACAACAAGCGTTTGGGTATTGCCCAACTACACCACCATATGGCTACTAACAGACCATGGTTTTGATGCTCGTTTACAGCACCCCTTCAGTCTTGTAGTGAGTGGTCCGTCAAACTGTAGAAAGACATCATTGCGAACGCTGAGAGGGTTATTTTGTTTAATATCGCCTTTATTTTTCCCTAATCAGTTTTTGTAGCCCCCTCATAAAACGTCCCTTTCACCTGCTCCTGGGCACAGTCGGTTCATTTATAAACAAGGGTCTCTGGTTATGCACTTTGATATTGTAAAATGCTCATCAGCGAATGTTTGCTTATAGCCCTTCCTAAAAAAAAAACTGAGTTTTGATATACGCACAGTGTCGCCTTTGTTAAATTTAAAACTCACAGGCTTCTGAGGCTTCAGCTTATACAGCGTATTGAATACCATCTTTTCATTGTTTTTATTTACTGATGCTGGAGTCATCTTTATAGATCTATGATGAGTGCTGTTATATGCTTTAACAAGAGCCTGTCAGGATCTGTAGTGGTTGTGTCGTGTTTTATTTTGAAGTCCTTGTCTCTTGTGTCTGTTTCTCTGCACTTCCTGTGATTGTCTGCCCTGTCCCTGATTGTTTCCGCCAGTGATTGTTTCCTGCACCAGCCCTCTGTATTTAAGTCCTGTTCGTGTCATTCCCCTTTGTCGGTTGATCTTGTGTGTGAGCTTGTTTTTGTCTGCGTTGAAGCCTGTTGTGCAATAAAGTTGCCTTTCCCTCGTTGTCGGCGTTTGGGTCCAGTTACCTGCAGCTGCGCATAACAGAACGAACCGACCAAGGATGGACCCAGCCTACAATGGGACCCGTTGGGCTTATGGGGGGGCCTCGTAGCCCCAGGGGCAGAGGTCACGCAGGCCCAGCCCCGGAGTGGGGGCGCAAACCTCGTCGGTGGAGGGTTCCGGCTGCCGCCTCCGTGCTGCAGCCCTCGCCGGCCAACCCCATGATGAAGTTCCTCCGAGCGGTGAGCATGGTCCTGCTTCAGCCGCAGTTTCGTGCCCGGCCGATCCCTGCAGACTCCGTTTCCTCCTGTCCCGTTATGTCAGAATCTGTAGTGTTGTGTTTCCTGTGTTATTTTGAAGTCCTTGTCTCTCGTGTCCTCTGTTTCTCTGCACTTCCTGTCCCTGATTGTTTCCTCCAGTGTCCTATCACCTGCACCAGCCCTCTGTAGGTTTGTCTTGTGTTGATCGCTGAAGATCTTGTGTGTGTGAGCTTGTTTTTGTCTGCGTTGAAGCCTGTTGTCCCTGCCTTCGCCCTATGTCAGCTGGGATAGGCTCCAGCGCTCCTAATGAGGATAAGCGGTATTGAAAATGGATGGATGAAGCCTGTTGTGCAATAAAGTTGCCTTTCCCTCGTTGACGGCGTTTGGGTCCAGTTACCTGCAGCTGCACATAACGGCGCGAATTAACAGACGTTAAATATCTCCACATACGCGTATTGAATGTCCTGTTAAAACACTCCACTTTACTCTCGTTTGATGTTGAAAAATGAGTTATTTTCTACTGCCCAGTAATTGCTGAAATTGCGTATTATAAAATTCTGTGCCATCATCGGTCTGTAGTTTCAAAGGGACACGGCCTTCCTCCAAAATGTCTTTAAAAGCCTTCGTAACAGTGGCTGCTGATTTGTTAGACATCAAACCCATGCATATTTAGAAAACACGTCGATACACATTAATAAATGTACGTTATCGTTTTCCTCTGAATAGTCTACTAAATCAGCTTGAAACTGTTTGTCGATACCGCTGACCAACACCCTGTTCCGGGGGAAATGTACAGCTGCGTTGGCATGTAGTGTGTAAACATCTTGCTCCAATAAGAAATGATTGACTGAACCACCTGGATGAACTGGAACGTAATAAATATTATGCAGTGTCCTTTCCATGTTAAGTGCCGCGTGTAAAATGAATACAACTGTAGCTGTTACAACAAGTTTTATTTCTTTCCGTTGCATAAAGATATGTCATTGTTTTAAAACAAACGCAAATAAAAACACAATTCTTGGAGATCTTTCTTGTACGCCGAAATGACAGTTCAGCAAATTTAACACCCTCTAGAAATGCAGCTGAGGGGCGGTCGGGGGATTGCAGTTGATTTTAACTCCATCTATGTGCACCACTTCTGATGTCTGTGAAGCTCCTTCAGCTCACCTCGTCATTAGCATCACAGCTCGTTTGCTGGCTATCGGTAGCATCGGCCCTTTTTAGACGACGATGGGGGCGGGGTGCTTTTTGGTCAACACGTGGAAGAATACACACCAGCGTGCAACCCAGGCGTTGTTTGATCGTACACAAGATGTTTTGTAACCTCTCCGACTCTACTGATCGCTTCGTCAATCTGTCTGAACATTGTTTGCACCGCCGGCCAGTCACGCCACAGCACAGTGAATGTGATTGGGAACCATTTATAAAACTCTTCATACGTAAACCGGTATGGTTCGGCCTAGCCTCCTGGAGCCCTCTATGTGCAAATACTATACGCCGGTCTGTGCAACTATTTATACTGATACACTCGTCGGGATTCTTGTTGATGCGACTGGCTGTGATGTGATATACTTTGGGGCCTGTAGCACTGTACCACACGGCCGAGTAAAGTGTCTCACTATCCTTAGAGCGTTCCTGATTAAGAGCCACAGAGATCTCGCTACGAAACCGGCGTCTATCACTCACAGACAATAGTCTGATCTCCACCAACATCCCTGGTATATTCCTCCAGACTAGAGTTAAGTGTAACCTGTCCATTATCATACACAGCGCTGTAAACATGCCCATTTATGCCTGTGTGCTCTAGCTCTAAGACCGGCACTGTCTCTATAGTAAGCCCCACACTCGTCGTTTCTGCGGCCGGACAACATCCACAGTTGCAAAATCAGAACTAAATATTCTCGACATACCTAGAACTGGGGACCCGCTTCTGACCGTTGCGTCCAAGCCACGTGGACCTTGCATCTCAGAAAAAAGATGGCGGGTGCGTTCAGCAAATTAGCCGGAGCTTAAGCAACAACAGAGCTCCGCAGAAATATCACTCATCGCAGCCATACCTATATACAGTAGATTAAACACTGATACGCCCACTTATTTTAAAAAGGGGGCTGGTGTATCCGGTGACGCGCCCACCTTTTAAAAAAACAATGGCGGCCGGACTTTTTTTTTAAAGAAATTGATTAGTGCCATAAATCGCTTGTGCGTATACTTGCGACTATTCCTATTTACTACTCTCATCAACATCGGCTGATTATGATCTGATTCTAGATGATGATCTGATTCTAGATGTTCTAAAACATTTACCTGTATTTAGTGTATTTTGGATACTTTGACCAATTCGAACAATACCTTGTTGCATGGAGCGATAGTGGGGAGATTATCATCAATAATCAAACGGTCAGAGGTTCACACTTGTACAATCTGGTGAAAAGTGTCACTGAATCACAGGTTTTGGACAGTTCCAGGCCTATTGGATGGGATATTTTTTTAAACATTAGCAGGATTAAATATTCCTCTATCTGCGATACGCAAGACTATTGCTGAAAATAAAGTGTCTGATGGTGGTTGTCCCCTTTAACACTCCGGCAAAGATTAGTCGATCTGTAGACAACACATCCTTTAAGGCAGCAAAATCCACAAGGTCTAAAACCCATAGGTATGTTAAATCGTGGTTGGACTTAAGATGTTTATCATTTTTATGACATATTGGATGTCTTATATTTCTAAATGTTAAATAATATACTGACTGTCTTATATGTTCACAGGGGGGGATTTACCTTTGTGGATTAAATGATGAAACAAAAGTCACATTCAGGGGTTACGAACATTGTACACATGAAAAAGTATTCCCACAACACACCGACCTTTGTATCATTAACTAGATTACCTCCATACAGTCCCATCATTCGCGAGTAAGTATTCAGAGCTCTTTCACCAGAGAAGAACTCCAGCGGATTTATTTCCAACGTTTTTAACTTCTGTGGAGTTACTGGACATTCTTGTGAAAGCTTTGCTCACGCGGTGAGACGCCGTCTGAGAGGGAAACATGGATCTCGTACAGCGCTGCCGGGCATGTTTCTCTCCAATGTCCGCTCACTGTGCAAACTCCAGCTGGGGAGAGAGACTTTTCTTCATCCTCCGTTTTGTGTTTTACGGAATCATGGCTAAGTGGATCTATACCAGATTCTGCTCTCCAGCTGGCTGGCTTCCAGCTTTTCCGAGCGGACCGCGATAAGGAGCTCACCGGCAAAATAAAGGGTGGAGGAATCTGCTTCTACCTCAACGGCTGGTGCAACGACGTAACAGTGATTCTACAGCACTGTTCGCCAGACCTGGAATCTCTTATCATTCACTGCAATCCCTTCTACTACCCACGTGAGTTCGCTTCATTCATCCTGGCCAGAGTTTACTAGCGCCGCAGGGAAATGTGCAGGAGGCACAGCGGACCCTCGCCGAACAGATAGTGTGTGGAGCGGACCTACCAGGACTCTTTAGTTATTGTACTCGGGGATTTTAACAAAGGAAACCTCAGCCATGAACTTCCTAAATATAGACAGTTAATTAAATGCCCTACTAGAGAGAAGAGCATTCTGGACCACTCCTACACAACAATTAGCAGGGCCTATCACGCCGTCCCTCGTGCTGCACTGGGAAACTCTGACCACGTCATGGTTCATTTGATTCCCTCATACAGGCAGAAACTAAAGCTCTGCAAACCTGTGGTCAAGAAGTGGACCAGTGAGCCTCTGGAGGATCTACGGGCGTGCTTGGACAGTACTGACTGGGATGTCTTCAGGACTGCTACCAACAGCCTGGATGAGTACACAGAGGCTGTAACTTTCTACATCAGCTTCTGTGAGGACAGCTGTATTCCATCCAGCTCCAGGGTGAGTTATAACAACGACAAACCCTGGTTCACAGCGGAGCTCAGGAAGCTAAGACTGCAGAAGGACCAGGCATTCAGGAGTGGGGACAAGGACCTGTACAGAGTCAAAATACAGGTTTAGCAAGGCGGTGAGAGATGCTAAACGACTGTACTCTGAGAAACTGCAACAGCTCTCAGCAAACGACTCTGCTTCTGTCTGGAGAGGGCTCAGGCAGATCACCAACTACAAGCCCAAATCACCCCACGAACAACGTGCTTCTGGCAGACGACCCGAACTGTCTCTGGTGTTCACCGACATCTTCAACACCTCCCTGGAAACATGCCACGTTCCAGCCTGCTTCAAGGCCTCCACCATCATCACAGGACTCAATGACTACAGGCCCGTCGCCCTGACCTGTGGTAATGAAGTCCTTTGAACGCTTGGTCCTGTCACACCTCAAGACCATCACCGACGCAGTTCGCCAACAGGTCTGCAGACGACGCAGTCAACATGGCCCTTCACTACATCCTCCAGCATCTGGACTCCCCAGGAACCTACGCCAGGATACTGTTCGTGGACTTCAGCTCTGCTTTCAACACCATCATCCCATCCCTGCTGCAGGACAAGCTCTCCCAGCTGCACGTGCCCGACTCCACCTGCAGGTGGATCACAGACTTCCTAACCGACAGGAAGCAGCACGTGAGGCTGGGGAAACACGTCTCAGGCTCCCGGACCACCAGCACAGGTTCCCCCCAAGGCTGTCTTCTTTCCCCTCTGCTTTTCTCCCTTTATACCAACAGCGGCATCTCCAGTCACCAGTCCGTCAAGCTCCTGAAATTCGCGGATGAAATCACCCTCATTGGACTCATCTCTGGTGGGGACGAGACCGCCAACAGGTGGGAGACTGGTGACCTGGTGCAGCCAGAACAACCTGGAGCTCAAGACAGTGGAGATGGTTGTGGATTACAGGAAGAACGCAGCCCCACCCGCCCGACAACGCTGTAGAGTCCTTCCGCTTCCTGGGCTCCATCATTACCCAGGACCTCAAGTGGGAGCTGAAGGCCCAGCAGAGGATGTTCTTCCTGAGGCAGCTGAGGAAAATGATGGTGCACTCCTCCATCACCGTCTGGCACCCTGCAGCCACGGCCAAAGACAAGTGCAGGCTGCAACGCATCATCCGAGAGGGTTATTGGCTGCAATCTGCCATCCCTCCAGGTCCTGTTCAGTTGTAATAGGTTATTTTGATTTGCACAAAGATAGTCTTACGTTTTATATTAATACATAATGGAAGTAATTAGGGAATATTGGTTAAAATAGTCTGCAGAAATATATTATAATTGTATGATGCATGAGAATGAATGATAGTCTATTAGTTAGAGATGTTAAAATTGACAGCGGAGTGGGAACCCGTGACATTTTATACTCAAGGCAAGATGAGAGGTTTTATTCTGAAAAGGAATTGTGACGTTTGACCCCGTGATCTTTACTATGGCCTTAAGCCAACCAAAGTTGATGTGTATTTAACCCGACAAATTACTAACATTTAAAAAAGGTGTTAAAGGCGTGACTGAATACTGATAAAAGGGATTTGTGCTGAGGGAAACGTTTTCTTTTTACTTTTCTTTCGGCTTCAATTGACCAGACAGCTCCCTACTTCACGAGATTTAGTCTGTGGAAGTCCGTTCAACCGGCCCTCACGATCGTGAACGTATTATTTTGTCTGGTACTTTTTTGCGATCAAATAGTTAATTTTAAGTAAGGAGTTAGTGAGCGTTACGCAGAAGCTATTCGCCATAATTTATAGTCCGCTAAGAACATTTTCCCCTTAGACTCTTTAGGGACGCACATTGAATTTAAGTCCAGTAGTCCACAATAAATAAATCATTCCGCGATGTGACTGATTAGCAGCGTGGAGGGTTTAATTCCCCCGGCAAAGACCGGCGCAAGAATTGATATGGATTATTGTTAGACATAAGATAACTAAAGTTACCGTGATAAACCAGTTGTTACGCAAGCAGGTCTGTAGAAGTGAAGAGAGCAAAAGCCCCACCTACCTTGGGACCGCTTTCTATGCAGTACAGCGTGCTATGGTTGTAAATATATATATATATATATTCCATAATTAGAAGAGATAAGCATAGGGAAGACAGGATAAGGGTAGAATAGAATCCCACTTATACCAATTTGAGCCCCTGATAAATAAGTAGTTAACACTTTGAGAAAAGAGAGGAAAAGGAGTCAGATCAGACAGAGGACACAGACAAAGAGTTATAAAAGCCATTTTTTTCCCAGTAAGACCACATGTGGGTCACACGTCTTTGCCAGTGAAAGCCATTCAACATCCGGTTTGACACCTAGGGGTTGAGAAAACAGCCCCCATAGAGTGCCCTGAGGATTAACCTTTTTGGCACCATCGTGTGGTAAAGTATTGGCAGTTTATTACAGCAATTGATTTTCTCATTGCCAGTTTTTTGAATAACAGTAATTGATTTATCGTTTGCTTTACTCATGATTTTGATTAAGACATATCGTTTGATTCCTCGTAATTGTTTATCGTTTGCTTTTCTCATAATTGGCGGTTTTTGGTTCTCATGCCATTTGTTTTTCATTGACGATTCTTTGATTAAGAGTAATTGATTAATTTGCTTTTTATCATAATTGGAGGTTTTTGTGATCATATCGTTTGCTTGTTCATGCTTGGCGGTTTTGTTTAACTAATTGTTTTCCCATTGATTTTGGTTCAAACGCAGGAGAAGCCTGTATAAGCGTAGAACAGAGTTCCGTTTATACCAATGGGCCCCTGTTGATTAATTTGCTTATTAAAAGTACACAGGAGAAGCTTGTATAAAGTGTTGGACAAGAGTCCCACTTATACTGATTGGGCCCCTAGTGATTCATTAGCATAACATAACAAGTTTTTCCCATTTTTGACAGCATAAGGCTGTATTATTTGCTTTGTGCTTGGCTGTGTGGACCGTACGTAATCGTTGTATACATTTGCATAAAGTAACACATTTGTCTAATCTATACATTGTCCAATTGCAGTGTACAACTTTATTCCCTTCCTAACTTGAATATTTTTCCCAATCGCATCACACTTGCACGTTAGACACAATGTGAAAATATTTTATTTTTTGGATAAATTTTAATCTGAAATTTGTATTTTTCCTTCTACATTTACATTTCCTTATATAAAGCCAGTGAGTACCTGATTCTGAGAATGTCGAGACCAACTTCAATCAAGAATTCAGTAGCTTGAATTGAAGACGTCCTCTACGCTGCTATGAACATGTTAGTTCAAGCAGACAGACTCACCGCCTATAAGAGGCTGAGGAAATATGTGCAGCAATGGCATGCCGAGGGTGTACTTAATGTAACAACCCCGGAGGGGCCCACAGAAGACCAGAAGTTGCAGCTTATGAAAGTGCTCAAGCTGAGAGACAGGGCAGCAAAAGAGGAGCCGAAAGGGAAAAAAACATGCTATATGGATGAGTGGTAAAAATGAGTTGTCTTTGTTTTGGGAGCAAAAGTAGAGCTGTGTGTGAGAAACTGCAGGAGAAGGAAATGCTATTGAGTGGGGGTTGTATGTGAGAACGGAGGATTTGGTAACTTGTAAGGACATATTTTGTTTGATGTATTAAATATATATAATGAGCTTCTTGTGAGAAGACGTAAGATAATAAATATGCAAATGAGCTTCCTTAGAGAGAGGACGTAACAAACAAATAAGTTACTAAATATACAATGAGCTTCTTAAGAAGACTAATATGAGCCCTCTTTTCTTTCTTTTATAAAGGGACGTAATGATGAAACTATGAGTCTCCAATTGGAGAAGTAAGACCCCTCCCCCCAACTGTCTCTGTTCATGTGAAGCTGTGTGTGTCGGGGTGCGGCTGCGTGTGTGGAAGTGTCTACTCCAAGGGGGGTGAGATTTTCAGTGGGACGTGAGACACAAAATTCTTTTGTCGCTTGAACTATTTGTTTTATTTGTTTTTTATTAAATTCTACAAAGTTTAGGTAGGGGTTTAATTTGGGAATTAAGTTTATGATGCTGTTAAAGAACCTAATGGGTTCATAAGAGACTGAATAATTGCCTGTTTCTTTTCCCTTATTGATGGGACACATTTGAATCTGCTTTCATTTGTAAGCTTATACGAATATTGATCGGGTTACATACACATAAAAAGACTACATGCTGTAGTTAAAAGGAAAGCGGATACATGAATAGAGGCCTTGGCAACTGAATGACCAGTTAATGCATTTAATTCATTAATGGCATAGAAGAGATTATGGTGGGAGAACAACCGGCCATTGGAGATATTAAGAGACTCTTGGCTAATCTTGTTGGAGTTCATGATATGGGAGAAATTCTACAGAAAGCTGGACTTATCGATATGTGGGAACGATGCAGAACTGTTTGCTGCAAGTAGAGGTCGAGTGTGCAGAGCGCTTAAAGATACATTTCCGACAAATGTACATCCTGACAATATTTTCATTGAACCACTGGGACAGGAAGAAAATCCAAGAGCCTATGTGTCGAGAGTTCATCAAGTGTGGAGAAATGTCACAGGAAATGACCCAGAGTTGAATCAAATGGCGCAGTCAATTTTGCGAGCCAGAGTACAGAAGGGGTTGCTCCTACCAGTGAGGAGTAAACTGGCAGAGGTGGTTGGTCTTGGAAGCATGACAAAGAGTGTTTATACGGATCATATAGCCCACCAAGTGGAGCTGTTTAGGAAAAAGGAACATGATCAGAAAGAACAGGACCAAGAGACCATCAGGAAACTGAGTCAAATACAACTGGTAGATAATAAGAGGATGGAGAAGAGAAATTGAACCAGATTGAAGGACTTTTGAAGGCGGGTGTTTTGGGGATAACACAGGATCCCCAGAACAACACACCTTTGTTGCCTGTGAAGAAACCAGATGATTCATATCGCCTGACACGTGATTTTAGAGCGGTGAATGAAGTGGTAGTTGATTTTCCAGCAGAAGTGCCGGATCCACATACTTTGTTAGCCCAGATTCCTCCAAATGCGACACATTTCACAGTGTTAGATTTATGTGGTGCGTTTTTCAGTGTTTCACTTAGCATAGAAAGTCAAAGCTTATTTGGGTCAGATAATAACGAAGGGAAACGTAGAGTTGAGTGGGAAGATAGCCATAGTAAGGTTCTAGTTCTGTCAAAGTCATTACCAGTAGGGAAGTACACATTACTTAATGACAAAAAGAGAATGAAGGTCTAGGGAGATTGTAGTCTTTATGTACATAGGCCTCAACAGGAAGATCAAGGCGATTATAGGTGTTCTTTTTACGATCCACATTTTGGGAGTGAGCGGTACGAGTTAGGATTTAGAGTTCACATAGTGTCTCTAGTGATACTAGGGGAGAATAAGAGTAGAGGCCTCCAAGATGTTGGGGAAACGAGTGAATCAGCAACGATGACATCAACTCTCCAGACGAAAGCTGGGAAAATGGAAGATAAATCTACCATTTCAATGTTAAAAGCTATCGAAGGTATAAATGTATCACATTTAACTACAACGGCACCTCAGATTGTGTCTATAACGTCACCTCCATCAACTACTGTGATCAGAGTTAAGCTAGGAGGAACAGTTTACCTTCCTTGCCAATGTGGAAGATGGAATGTTGGTAGTAACAGTCCTCCTAAGTCGGAAAATAGTCGTGGTGAAGATTTGTTGTTGACAAAACCTGGAGATGACATTGTGCCTCGTAAACAAAGGAAGTATATTTTGTATAATGATGTGGAGTGGTTGAAAACTAGAGGGGATTGCTCACTTACATGGGAACGTAACATGGGAAGACCAAGGGGAATATACGTGTACTTATTTAGAACCAGTTTAAATTTGTTCCATATCAAAATTATTGGATCGAAGGTCATACAACTCGTAGTGACACTCATGATAAAAGATTTGAGTCCTATTGGAGTTTTCACAGTTACTAAAGGGGTTCAGGAACAATATACCACAGTAACCACTCCAAGGGTGAATAGTACACAGATGAAGTCTGGTACTTTAGGTCCAGAAACAACTGAGAATGTTCATACAACAACTCAGGCGACTACTCTAGCTATGACTTTAAAGGGAATGAATGCTACAACAGTGACGACATCTTTGGCTTCTACGACATTTGTAAATGTAACAGACATCCAACGTGACATCTTCGACAGTTAAGGATGTGATTAATGTAACCCAGAAGCTACTGTTCAAAATAGAGCCTAGTGTGAACAGTAATAATGAGATTGGTGAAGTTAGAGAACAGATGATAGAAGAGAATTATGTAGATTCATCTGTAACAGCTCAGAGGACTATTTCAGACGTAGATAATAACTTTTCTGAGTCTGATCAGACACCAGAATACATGACTGGTCAATATTATGCATTACAAAAGAGAGAAACTAAATTGAGGGCGTTCGGGTTTGATCCTTCAGTGTTACAGATTGCAGACCCTTGGGCAAGTAGGAACTTCCAGCAATTAACTCATTCCGTAAGATCGGTTGTGAAATGGAATGGTCCATGTCTAGTAAAAGTCCTAACGCCAAACTCATGGCCTTCAATTTTAGAGACTACACCAGAACCACTAACCGCTATTTGTCAAAGTTATGCACTATCATGGCTGTTGTATCAGCAGCAGTCAGCAAGAGATGCAATAATGGCTTTGTCAGTACATCTGTTTAGGCCGAGATTTACTTGTTCTTGGTTGGAAGGATTATCATATGTAAATTTACTCGATCAGCATGAAAATATCAGAACGGCGGTCCCTGATATAATGGAAGTGACATCAATTCAAGCGAACAGCTGTTTTTGTTCGAATACAGCTTATGATGGGCCGGGAATGTTTATGGGGATATCAGATTGCGATAAATATATGATGGACTTGGGTAAACATGAACATAAGTCTAGTAATGATTCATATGAAGTAACTTTTGATGTACCAGACAACAAAAAGGGTAAAACTTTAAGGGTGAAGAATCAAAGTTTGCCTGGGAATGTGACTATAGGGAATTTCAAGGATATTTGGTGGTTTTGTGATAAGGCATACATATTTCTACCATATGGGTGGACAGGATGCTGTTATATGGCAACGTTGAAACTTCCATATGAGGTTCTTACTATCCAGAAGGGAAAAAGGCCAGATGGGGTCCAATCTAATGACGCTCCAAGAAGTAGGAAAAAACGGGAGATGGCACAATTTAACAATTTGGAATCATACCATTGGATAGTGAGTATAGCAGAGAAGTGGGGAATAGGATTATTTCCATGGTATGGGGTGACATTCTTGGCAGATCACATCGATAACATTACCTACACCTTACAGGGTTTTGCAAACAAAACCATAAAAGGGTTTGAATATTTGTCAAACACGCTCTTGACTATATTTTGGCCGAACAAGGTGGCCTTTGTGTGACTTTAAACTTAACTGGGGAGGCTTGCTACACTTTGATTCCTGATAATTCTGATAATATGACTAGTGTCGTAGATGCATTGAAGCTTATAAGAGATGCATTTGGCCCGTCGGAAAATGCTGGATGGTCTGCAAATGCTTGGTTGCAGGATAAATTAGGGCCATTAGGAGCAGTATTAGTACAGGTTGTGGCAGTGCTCGTTCTGTCATTGTGTGTGATGTTTTGTTTTTGTACGCTATTGTTGACCTTTGCAAAGGCTATGATAATGAGATGGGTTGGAGTTGTGATGCCAGGCGATCAAACTCAGATGCCATTATTACATGGTGATGACACGGACATTGATGAAGACGAAAGGATTAGGATTGAACTGGTGGAGGAATATCCATTTTGAATGTCTGATGTTATTTTAATCCTAACACATACCTCTGTTATTGCTTGGTTATTCTGTAGTTTTGATTTTGTTTTACTCTTTCGAGACTGTGTGGTCTCGAAGGGGGGGGGGGGGGAAATGGACAATGAGATTTATAATTTCACATATACGTAGAGAAGTGTTAATCTGTATTTGATGTTTTAATTTGTATCTGTTCTGTATGCAAAAGATACTGGTTTTCTTTTCTTTCATTCTAGAACATATTGGGGCAAGACCACTGTGTGGGTGGTGAATTGTTATGGGACTCCGATGCGTTGAATGGATTCAAGACACATCCAACATGAACAATAAGAATGATTTGAAGGACTCTGAACAAGGACTGATGACACAACATCCAGATTCAAGACGTCATCGATGCTACAACTGAGAGTCAAGGCTGCTGAGAAACTGCAGTGTTATACATTCTTATGTCCTATCCTATATGTTACATTAGTAGTATTAAAAATGAATTTTCTTCTTTATGTGCAAATTGTTTGGGAAATTATGTTTTAGTTGTTGGGTAAATATAGATGGAACCTCGGATGTTTTCTTTGCTCGATGTTCAGGGAAAGTAGGTGTAAGGCAGGAAAAGGTCCACTTGGAAGGTTCGATGGGTTGACCAGTCTGACGGTGGACATTATTTTGTTTTGATTTGCTGAGAGTTCCATATGTATTTGCTTAAGTAATTTCCTCACACAATTTGCTAAAATTCCGCATTTCAGGAGTATGGAGTACTATGAAAGGTTGCCTTGGCAGAGGAGCCGTGAGAACATTTTCCTGTAGACATTGTTTAATGGACATTACTCAATATTAATATTAGATTTCAAGAAAGATAGCTGCCTAACAGGTTTTTCACTCTCACTTTTTATACTCCATACAATTGCTTTATTGTTAAAATTATGCGGTAGGACGGGTTGCTATTTTTGTCATAATTATACACAGGTATGTTTTTTTGGTCGAGACTTTGTTTAGTCTCGAAGGGGGGAAATATGTGGTATATTCTCAGCTGCCTTAGGAGCTCGCTTCAAGGATACCATCCCCCTAAAAAGAATGCCCTTTGACCTGTAGGAGGCAGGGTCCAGAGGGTATGGGTTAGAGGTTTGTCTCCAAATATTCTCCGCTTTCTGAGAAGATCGGCTTGTAAGATACCGTTCCACATAGTTGCCCTTTGACCTGTTGGAGAGGGGTCTGTCCCTGTGCCCGGAGGGCACCTGTTAAGAGGCCTCGGTGTGACCTCCGCTGCTATGTCTAAATCTTGTTATATGGTACTCCTCCCATTGTCTGGAAGGGACGTGTTTAGATTGGGGGCCCCTGGGCGACAGTCTCCAGTTTGCGGCCTATATAACTGAGCTGCCGTGACGTCTCAAGTCAGATCTTCCATTTGGCTGAGAAGCTTCTCCGAACGATCTAGACGCTCGTCCTGACCAGTGATTCCTCTCTGTAATAAACTCTATTATAACAGAAAGAACAGTGTCCGCGGAGATTCCTTCATTCTCATTCTTCAACATCACTGCCGTTTGAAAGATACGACATGACGAAAGACCTTCTAACGCTGTTATCCAAAGCAGGTTATAAAGGTGAAGCGCTCAAAGACTCAGATTGCGAGACAGTGACATTCCTGGGACGATTGATCTCAGGAGACTCGTGCGCTCTGTCTGCGGGACAGAGGTCGGCCATTTTGAGTGCAGCTAAACCAAAGACAGTACAAGAGATGCTGTCATTCCTGGGCCTAACAGGCTACAGTCGACACTACGTTCCCAACTTCACGTCTCACACAGCCACTCAGAGACATGCTGACTGAAGCGGGAAACCGAAATCTGAAAGCCCTGCTGACATGGACAAATGATGCAGAAGAGGCATTCACAAAGACCAAACAAGAAGTTGGCCAAGCCTCAAAGCTGTCGACACCTGACTACAACAGGCCCTTCCACCTTGATGTTTCTGAATCAAGCGGGATGGTGTCCGCCCTGAAAGCTCTGAAAAGAGCAATTGAGAAAACTGCTCATGTGGTGATGTGTCACAAGCTCAACACAGAACATGGAGTTCTTGCCTATTTGACCTCAAGTGCATTCTCGATGACAGCAGTAAGACAGGATAAGATTTCAAAAGTCTAACAACAGCCACACATCGCATTCGCATACGAGCCAACCAACATGGCCGATGGACTTAATGTGAATCTGGAAGAACCGCACAACTGTGCAGAGATTGCAAGAACAGATCTCAAAGTCAGAATGGATCTGGAAACAGAACCTCTGGACAATCCTGAACTAACACTGTTCACGGATGGAAGCTGTCACAGAGGAGAAAATGGAAATATTGCCGCATACTCAGTCGTGCAGCAACAAGAGAAAAGACATTCAACCATCTTTGCGGAAATCATCGCACAACCAGCATCTGCATAACTAGCAGAAGTAGTGGCATTGACAAAAGCACTCGAATATGCAGAAGGGAAATCGGTCAATATTTACACCGATTCAGCCTATGCACATGGAGCCGTACATGTTGACGGTCCCCAGTGGTTGAGAAGAGGATTCTTGACTACAGCAAACACACCAGTAAAGCACAAAAGTCAATTGGAGCAATTACTGAGAGCCATCCTGCTACCACGACACGTAGCAGTGATTATTACATTGCATTACATTACATGTCATTTAGCTGACGCTTTTATGCAAAGCGACTTACAATAAGTGCATTAAACCATGAGTCCAAACTCAGAACAACAAGTACAATTTCTTCAATAAAGTTAAACTGATGAAGTGTAAAGGACACCAGACCACAAAGACAGAAGTGGCAAAAGGCAACAAAGCCGCTGACCTTGCAGCAAAGAAGGCAGCAGGCTATATAAAACAAATGACAGCCATAGCAGCACAGGAACTCCCAAGACTCAGAATAGAGGACATCAAACTCATGCAGAAAGAAGCAGGAGTATATGAGCAGAATCAGTGGGCACACAAGGGAGCCGTCCAAAAAGATGGACTCTGGAGATCACATGATGGACGCATAGTGGCACCTGCAAGGATGTGTCAAGGACTCATCAAACAGGCACATGGTCCCACTCACGTGAATCCCAAAAGAACAGAGGAGGAAGTTTCCATCCTCTGGTGGCATCCCTATATGACTGAGATGGTGAAACTATACCACCATGAATGTCCCACCTGCAATGATTTTAGTATGAAAAGACCATACAAATGTCCACAAGGAGAGTTCCCAGTGCCAGATGCACCATTCAAAGAAATATGCATCGACTACACCGATATGGGTGCAGAAAACAGGAAGAGAGGTTTCAGATACCTACTCGTGATGATCGACAGATACACCCGATGGGTGAAGAGAGAACTTTTCTCTCTCCCCATGAGCTACAGACAGGAAGACCAATGCCAAGCCCAGGAAGAGAGTTGGGAGAGAGCCCAGTGTTGGACATTTTCCAGGTAGAAGAGGAAGAGTATTTTGGGAAATTGTCTGACCAGATTAAAGTTCTCTCTCGACAGGTTATTAGATCCAGGAAAGTGCCAGCAGACGGTAACGTTTCACCGGTAGAACTAGGTGATTGGGTGAGACTGAAAGTGCACAAGAGGAAGTGGACTGAGCCCAGGTTGACAGGCCCATTTGAAGTCGTTGCGAAGACTTCCCACGCGCTCCAGGTAAGAGGACACACGAAAACCAAGTGGCACCATCTAACCCATTGTGTACTTGCAGATCCACCAGCAGAACCAAATCAAAGAGAAATTGGCTGAAGAAGATGAAGAACCAAGAGAAAACCAGAGCTAAGAATGGATGTGAAGTAACATCTGCCAAGCTCTGCCTCGCCGCAGCATGTCTAACGATCATGTTAGCACTTCCATTTGTCTGGTGGGAGGCGCAGCGAGAGAGGAAGCTGCTGGTAAGCAACACCAACATTTGTATTAACACACCATATGTATTAAACATGGACCATTTAACCGCACCAGCATGTGCAACAGTTATGTCTCCCCAAAGGAACCGTTCGAGGCGCTCGAGTGAGAAAGAGGTTGGTGAGGTAAGTAGAACCCCACAGGTAGCAGTCCAGTGCGCTGTGGGTGATCTGTGTGTAGCAACGTTTGATGTGTTCCGGACAGGAGGTTGTCCAAAGGGTTCTCGGAGATCAGAAGACAGAGAGATTTGGATGACCTCACACAACCATAAGTACCTGTG
Organism: Cyclopterus lumpus; assembly: GCF_009769545.1. Taxonomy (NCBI): domain Eukaryota; kingdom Metazoa; phylum Chordata; class Actinopteri; order Perciformes; family Cyclopteridae; genus Cyclopterus; species Cyclopterus lumpus. The sequence goes on along the minus strand of NC_046975.1, from coordinate 5,637,001 downwards.
CACAGGGAAGTGTACATGGGCCGATGTTTTCGCCAGTACTAATCCCAAGGCGTACGTTAATAGAGGTCATGAGAATTACAGAAAGATCTCACTCACAGGCCCCATTTCACAGTGCGATGGAAAAACTGTTTGGGATGGGCCGTGTAACATGGTCAGTTTGGCAGTAACTAATCAGCAAGAGAATATGACAAGGTATTACAGCTTGGGAGTGGGTAGATGAGGAGGACCACTTTACCAGGTTCATATACAGGTATCAAGGTTGTTACTGGAAGAACAGCCAGGGGCTACTGAGGCACCACCAGACGCGTTGGTAAATTATGTGAATATTTCAAGTCGATAAACCTAACATCTGGTTGAATTGGCTTGTTTACACAGCCAAGGATCTCTACCGTCCGGATTGCCTGGTATGTGCAAACTCTAATCCCCAATTGGCGTCTACCATTTGCATTGAACCCTGAGAGCGATAAGGAGGGGTTCAAATGTATGCTTGAACTGTTTAGGAGCCAAAATAATCCCAAATGTATTACACTTGCATTACTGTTTCCAGCAGTACCGTCAGTGTACCCGCCGGAATTCACATATTACAAAGGTAATTATACATGCTTACATAGTTCGCAAGGTTCAAGTCACATAGGGACCCTGAATCATTGCCAGACTATCATCAATGTGACCGCAGGAGAAGGAACATATCCAGAGTGCTATGGTAAGTGACCAAAGTACGGCGATAGCGGATGTATGGTGGTATTGTGGTGACAGGGTGCTTAGGGATTACCTTCCAGGAAGCTGGAGAGGAACCTGTGCATTAGTCAAATTAATTATGCCGGTAACCATGGTCCCACTAAGCCCAGAGTCACTGCGGCGTTTGAATTTGGAAGCCAACCAGTCGTAGTTTGACCAGGACACGGACAGATGTTCTAGCTGCTTCTTTTGATAAAAGTATATACATAGACAGCAAAGGAGTACCGAGAGGAGTGCCAGACGAGTACAAAGCTCGCAGCCCAATACTGCTGGATTTGAGTCCATTTTCATATGGCCTACGGTAAATAAAAATGTAGATTGGATAAATTACATCTACTACAACCAGCAGCGATTAGTTAATTACACAAGGGATGCAATTAAAGGCATTCAGGAGCAGTTGGAGAGCACATCTCTTATGACTTGGCAAAACAGAATGGAGTTGGATATGTTGCTTGCTGAGAGCGGTGGAGTGTGTAGGATGTTTGGTCAAATGTGTTGCACGTTCATCCCAAACAATACTGCCCCTGATGGCTCAGTGACCAGAGCGTTGGCAGGACTCACCTCACTTAGCAAGGAATTCACAGAACACTCGGAGTGGAAGAAGTAGTCCTAGACTTCCTAAGCCAGTGGCTAGGTAAGTATACATCAGCATTTTTGATAGTGATCATTTAAGTGGCTCTTACAGGAGTGGTATTGGCATTAGTTTGTTGTTGTTGTATCCCCTGTTTAAAAACATTGTCAGTCTGCTTCATCACCACAGTTGTGAGCGGAGGAGACCAGCATACAAGGATGATGCCGATGGTATTTCTGAAGAGTGGAATGAGTGAGGGAGATCCTGAATGAGAAGTGCGCTACTCAGCCCCTCCTCCAAGTTATTTTGATGCAATTAGGGGATGATGAAACGACTAAAACAATACAACTAAAACTCCAATAGAAACAATTATTAATAACATGCACATTATCCAAGCCAGAAGTCAAATTTTAGCTAGAGCCGGTCCAGATAGCCGCTCTGTGTTTCTTAATTCTCTTCTGCAGATACACCTGTCTCTCCATCATCTCTCCATAGTCCTTATTTTATTTTGCTTGTTGGTACATTGTATATCTTGTGTTTGTAGGTTTGTTTCATAACATTCAGTTTATTTTGTATAGCCCAATATCACAAATTTGCCTCAGAGGGCTTTAAAATCTGTACACATTTGACATCCCTGTCCCAGGACCTCACATCGAATCAGGAAAAACTCCCCAAAAATAACCTTTCACAGGGAAAAAAAGGAAGAAACCTTCAGGAGAGCAACAGAGGAGGATCCCTCTCCCCGGATGGACAGATGCAATAGATGTCATGTGTACAGAATGAACAGCATTTACAAAGTTACATAAACACATTACATGAATATGACAATGTATGAATGGAAGGGTGGAGCTTGATAACTGAAGGCTCTTGCTCCCATCCTACTTTTTAGGACTCTAGGAACCACAAGTAGCCCCGCATTTAGTGAGCGCGGCTCTCTAGTGGGGCAATATGGTACTACAAGCTCCTTAAGCTATGATGGTGCATCACCAATCAAGGCTTTGTAGGTGAGGAGAATAATTTTAAATGTGATTCTTGATTTTACAGGGAGCCAGTGCAGAGCAGCTAATACAGGAGTAATGTGATCTCTTTTCTTAGTTTTTGTGAGTACACGAGCTGCAGCATTCTGGATCAACTGGAGGGACTTAAGAGACTTATTAGAGCAGCCTGATAATAGGAGTTGCAGTAATCTAGTCTGGAAGTAACAAACGCGTGAACCAGCTTTTTGAAATGTTACGTAGATGAAAAAATGCAATCCTTGAGATTTGCTTAACGTGAGAGTTAAAGGACAAGTCTCGGTCAAAGATAACGCCGAGATTCTTTACAGTGGTGTTGGATGCCAAGGCAATGCCATCTACAGAAACCATATCACCAGATAATTGATCTGAGGTGTTCAGTGCCTAGTAAAATAACTTCAGTTTTGTCTGAGTTTAACTTAAGGAAGTTGCAGGTCATCCATGTTTTTATGTCTTTTAAAGACATTCTTGAATTTTAGCGAGCTGGTTGGTCTTCTCTGGTTTGATCGATAGATATAATTGAGTATCGTCTGCATAGCAATGAAAGTTTATGCAGTGTTTCCTGATAATATTGCCCAAAGGAAGCATATATAAAAAAGGTAAATAAAATTGGTCCAAGCACAGAACCTTGTGGAACTCCGTGATTAACGTTGGTGGTCATTGAGGCTTCATCGTTTACAAATACAAATTGAGATCGATCTGATAAATAGGATTTAAACCAACTTAGTGCGGTACCTGAAATGCCAATCGACTGATCCAGTCTCTGTAATAGGATGTCATGATCAATGTTGTTGAACGCAGCACTAAGGTCTAATAATACCAGTAAGGAGATGAGTCCTTTATCTGATGCAATTAGGAGGTCATTTGTAATTTTCACCAGTGCTGTCTCTGTGCTGTGGTGTTTTCTAAATTCTGACTGAAACTCCTCAAATAAACTATTCTGATGTAGAAAGTCACACAACTGATTTGCGACTACTTTCTCAAGGATCTTAGAGAGCAAGGGAAGGTTAGAGATCGGTCTGTAGTTAGCCAACACCTCTGGATTACGAGTGGGCTTTTTCAGGAGAGGTTTAATTACAGCTACTTTGAAGGAACGTGGTACATGGCCTGTTAGCAAAGACACATTAACAATATCCAGCAGAGAGGTGCCAATTAAAGGCAACACGTCTTTAAGCAGCCTCGTTGGGATGGGGTCTAAGAGACAGGTAGACGGTTTAGAAGTAGAAACCGTTGACAATTGGTCTAGGTTAATGGGAGAAAAGCTATCCAAATATACACCAGGGCATACAGCCGTTTCCAAGGCCACTCCTCTTGATGACAGATCGGCAGTAGTTGAGGGCAAGAGATCATCAATCTTGCCTCTTGGGACTACAGATGAAAAATAGCCTCTTGGCTAACTCTGGCACATTTACAGAAATGTTTATATTAATGTGCACTGTCCCTTATCAAATAAACAAATAATAAAAAATCGTGTACCGGACTGCCTGCTGTGTTGAACTTCACCATCAGATGGCCGTCCGGTACACTCAGGAGTATTGTGCACCTTCAACATATTGATACAAATTATAACAAAGCACAGAAATCTAGATTGTTAAGATGTAGATGAAGTGTTTCTTTTATCCGAGGAATGGAGAGAAGGATGCAGAGAGAAACAGGATACCCTGAGACACATACATCCCCCCCACCCCCAACATCAGTGACAGAAACGAGGCACTGTGTGAACTGTACCAGGCTATCAGTGAACAACAGACAGCCCACCCAGACTGCTTCACCATCCTCGCTGGTGATTTCAACCATGCAAACCTCAAGACTGTCCTTCCCAAACTGTATCAGCACGTTGACTTCCCAACAAGAGGAGACAACATTTTGGACCTGGTCTACACTAACCACAAATGAGCGTACAAGGCCTCCCCCATACCCCACATTGGACTCTCTGACCACATCACCGTCATGCTAATGCCAGCATACAGACCCAGAGTGAAAGTCTCTAGACCAGTTCTGAAGCAGGTCCGGGTGTGGCCAGAGGGGGCCTCCTCCGCTCTCCAGGACTGCTTTGACTCAACAGACTGGGGTATGTTTAAGCAAGCAGCCACATACAACCACCACACAGACATTGAGGAGTACACAGACACTGTTACTTCCTACATCAGTAAGTGCATGGATGATGTGACCCACATAAAGACCATCACCACTCGGGCTAACCAGAAGCCGTGGCTGACAGGGGAAGTCCATCGGCTGCTGAGGGCCAGAAACAAGGCCTTCAGAGCCGGGGATGAAACTGGCCTGAGAAGAGCGAGAGCCAACCTGTCCCACGGCCTCAGGAAGGCAAAACAAGACTACACAAACAAGATAACCTCGCACTTCAGAGACAGCAGAGATACACGAAGCCTGTGGCACGGCATTCAGACCATTACGGACTACAAACCCAAGCCACAGACCTGCGACAACAACATCTCTGTTAAATGACCTCAACAGCTTCTTTGCACGGTTTGAAGCACAAAACGGCACACGTCCATGCAAGACTCCACCCCCTCCCCACGATCAGGTCCTGTGCCTGTCTGCTGCCAGCGTGAAGAGGACACTCTCCAATGTCAACACCCGCAAGGCAACAGGTCCAGACAACATCCCTGGTTGTGTGTTGAAGGACTGCGCAGAGGAGCTTAAGGATGTCCTTGCGGATATCTTTAACACTTCTGAGACAAGCTGTTGTTCCAACGTGCTTCAAGGCCACCACCATCATACCTGTGCCAAAGAAACCCACTCCGTCCGGCTTTAATGACTATCGTCCAGTGGCACTTACCCCCATAATAATGAAGTGCTTTGAACGACTAGTCATGTCACATATCAAATCCATTCTCCCACCCACCCTGGACCCTTTTCAATTTGCATACCGTGACAAACGGTCCACGGAGGATGCAATCTGCTCTGCTCTCCACCCAGCCCTCACCCACCTGGACACAAAAGACTCATATGTGAGAATGCTGTTCATAGACTTTAGTTCAGCATTCAACACCATAAACCCACAACAACTCATCTGCAAACTTGACCAGCTGGGGCTCAACACCTCACTGTGTAACTGGCTGCTGGACTTCCTCAGTGAGAGGCCACAAGCAGTACGTGTGGGCAACAACACCTCGAGCAGCATCACACTGAGCACGGGGGCCCCTCAGGGCTGTGTGCTCAGTCCACTGCTCTTCACCTTGCTGACTCACGACTGCAAAACCACCTACAGCACCAACCACATGGTCAAGTTTGCAGACGACACAACTCTGGTTGGACTCATCACCAAGGATGATGAGACTCACTACAGGAAGGAGGTCAGTCTTCTGACCACGTGGTGCGGAGACAACAACCTCCTTCTAAACAACAGCAAGACCAAGGAGATTGTTGTTGACTTCCGGAGAGGCCACACTGAACACCCATCACTGACCATCAATGGTGCTGTCATAGAGAGAGTGAGCAGCACCAAATTCCTGGGGGTGGACATCAGTGAAGACCTCTCCTGGACAGCCAACACAACATCCCTGGCAAAGAAAGCACAGAGGCGCCTTTACTTCCTCCGGAAGCTGAGGAAGGCAAGAACCCCCCCACCCATCATGTGCACCTTTTACCGTGACACCATTGAGAGCATCCTGACCAACTGCATCACTGTGTGGGGCGGAAGCTGCACTGACTACAACAGGAAAGCCCTGCAGCGCATAGTGAACGCAGCTGGACGCATCATCCCTCCCTGCAGGACATACATAACACCAGCCTCACCCGCAAAGTGACCATGATTGTGAGCGACTCCTGCCACCCCTCACACGGGCTCTTCAGCCTCCTGCCCTCTGGGAGGAGATACCGGAGCCTCCGGGCTCGCACCACCAGACTGTCAAACAGCTTCATCCACCAGGCTGTCAGGAAGCTGAACTCTCTCCCCACTCTCCCACTCCTAAAGTAGACTCATGTCAAATGCTGCTTTATATATTGTTTACATGTTCTTTGTTGTTGTTAGCTGTTTGCACTTTATTACTTTTATTATTATTACTACAATCACTTTATGTTGGACAAGAGAGAAACGTACTTTCAGATCTTCTGTATGTTTGCACAAATGGAAGAAGTGACAATAAAGCTAACTTTGAACTTTGAGACACGTAGACAGACACACAGATACATTAGAACATTCTAGGATTTTACCGGTGTGATGAATAGAACCACACAGAGTTATTATGAGTGATGTTCTTCCACAGGAAATGTATGGGCGACTGTGGGTCAGTGGTTAGCAGGTCTGTCTTTCAATCAGGGGGTTGGTGGTTCAATCCCCGCCCTAGTCGATGTGTCCTTGAACAAGACCCTTAACCCTGAATTGTTCCCTGTAGCTGTGTCTACGGTGTATAATGTAACATGATTGTAAGTCGCTTTGGATAAAAGCGTCAGCTAAATGTAATGTAATGTAATGAAATGAGTGACAATAAAGATTGTATGATGTTTACATTAAGGGTCAAAATAAAGGAGCTATTACAAAGATGTGTATACTATGAAATAGTATAAAAGGAGGGATTGTAGAGTTGTAATAGGTTATTTTGATTTGCACATGCACATAAAAAGGTAAACTTATGTTTTATGTATATTAATACATACAAGTTATGATTATTAATAGAGAATATTCTGGAGGAATGTATTGTAAAGCATAAGATGATCATTGTTTTTTTATTGTCACTTTATGTATTGATAACTGTATGATGCATGAGAATGAATGGTAATTTATTGCTTAGAAATGTTGTTAAAATTGAAAGCAGGGTGTGAACCTGCGACGTTACTTTATTCTGAAGGGGAACTTCTCGTCTTGAGTGGAAGTGTGACGTTTGACCCCGTGATCTTTGAAGTGGCCTTAAGCCAACCAAATGTGATGTTTGTTTGACCCAGCAAATGACTAACATTAAAAAAAAAAAAAAAAGGTGTAAAGGCGTGACTGAATACTTATAAAAAGGGATTTGTACTGAGGGAAACACTCTTTTTACCTTTTCTTTCGGCTTGTAACGGACCAGACAGCACCTAATTCACACGGAGGAGATTTGAGAAAGTGTGGAAGTCTGTTCAGCCAGCCCTCACGATTTTGAACGTATTATTTTGTCTGGTAACTTTTGCCATTAAATATTGTTAATTTTACACCAATTGGATCCTGACTTTTCCTTAAACCCGAGGCGTCCAGTAACGACAAATCCTTTTCACTACCAACATAGATCAAGGTTTTGATGCTCGTTTACAACATTCCTTCAGTCTGGTAGTGAGTGGTCCGTCAAACTGTGGAAAGACTTTTTTTGTAAAGGATATCATTTCGAACGCCAAGAGGGTTATTTCACTCATAAGAGACATCAAATTTGTAAACCGTTTACCGGAATCTCTATGTGCTGAAGAATCCATTACATGGGGGGGTGAACGCAGTGCTCGAAGATTCGTTATTGCCGTCCCCGGACCAACCACCAGGTAACAGTGTACAGGTGACTCTGGAGCAGCCAATAGGGGGTCCATGATCCAACTACAGAGGGTGCGTGTTTGAATCATTACATCATACTGCCCCCACCCCTCAATTTTTGCAATTCTGTAGAGGTACAGCAGGAGTCCCAATCAGAGCAAATACCACTGGGGTGCAATTCTCAGCTAGAGAGCTTGCATACCCTTATTGACAACTGGACGGCATTCAAGGGCTGGGAGCAGTACATTACCAGACGTCTGCAGAGTAAGTGGTGCGAGGGTTGCTTGCCAGTGTGGGGTGATGAACAGAGTTTAGAGACCTGAGATCAGCGAGGTCCGGGTGACCAACAATAAACTGATCGCCAAGGATCAGGCCCCAACCGATCTGAGCATACGCCAGAACATCACTGCCCAGTCCAGCGTCACAGATGCACTGCTAGCCATGCTCATTAGACGCACAGACGGTTTATGACAAGGGGGTCGCTATACTCACTGGGTTATTGGCATGTGTGATTTTTTATACATATAATAAAAACAACATATCTCTACCCATAAAATAAAAAGTGTGTGTTACTCAAGGTTTATGTTGTCTTAAAAACTGTTTTTATAATAATAAAGATCGTGTTTGACATGAGTGTTGGTTATACATTAAATATATATAAGATGGCACCCCCACAAAAAGGTGTTAAAACGTGTGCATGACCACATTATTGATGATGATAATCTCCCACCTAACGGTCTACCCCAGACCTGTAATATTGATATGCCTCAGCATACCATGAGTAATAATTAGGCGTGGTTACGCGCGAGAGTACGAGCACGCGTGTGTTTGAGTGATTTATGGCCAATATAGCTATCTATCTATCTAGATAAAAAAAAAAGGGTATATATCTAAAAAAAAAGGGTATATATCTATCTATCCATCTAGATAGATACCCTTTTTTTTCCGAAAAAATTAAAATGTGACCGCCATTTTTAATTTTTTTTTTAAAGTGGCTGTGTCTGCGCGTCACCGGATATACCGGCGTGTTGGCGCGCCTCCGGATCTCCTCCGGCGTGCATGTATGTGTGAACGTGCAATAAGTTGATCAATTAGCCATATACAGAGGTTTGTATGCGCGATCATGCGCACATGTTAGTTATGCCCCGATTCAAAACACCCATTTTAAAAAAGACAGGGCGGCGTCTGTGGTGGGCGTGTTTAACCTGTATATAAGCGCTTGTCTGTTCGGCCGAACGTCCTTTTTCCATCATATACAGCTCTCGCTCGCTAACGGTATAAGGGTCCTGAGTTGACCAGAGGTATGGTGCTGTGACTATCGCGCACGTGGATGATTTATGAGGGGTCATAAATCACACGTATGATTTATGGGGGGCAATAAAAAAAAGCTATAAAAAAAAAGTCCGGGCAGCCATTTTGTTTTTCTCGGAAAGTGGGTGTGTCGGTGCGTCATCGGCGCGTCATCGGAGACCCCGGATGTTTTGGCGCTCAAGCCGGCTCAGCCATGTTACGGTGGGGCCGGTTCGGGGGGCGTGTTGGAGCGTCCGTTTCAACATATGTAGTGGCGTAACTTGCGCCAATGATGTTTAAGTATCTGTATCAAAACACCTAGTTTAAAAGGACTGGGCGGCGTCTGTGGCGGGTGTGATTAAGAGGTATATAAGGGCTTGTATGTTCGTGAGCCCGTCCTTTTTCCATCACCTGCTAGTGCGCTAGCTGTATAACTGACTGTTTACAGGTTGGAGAACATTTCATTTCTGCTATTTTCCACTCGTTTTTGCTGCTCAAACATGTCTCTACACAGAGGTGAGTGTTTATGGCATTATATATACCACAAATAATGGTAGAAGTATTATAGTTAATTAGATGTTTTATTTCATAGGAATTGGTAAGGAGAATCAACGTTCACGAGGGAATGTGAGCAGCCGTGAGTACAGTATGTTCTGATAACATAGTGTACAGCAATGCATGGTTAATCTTTCATTCTTAAGCGTATTATGCACATATGATAGGCCCGGCACCGCAAGATTCATACTGGCCGGTGGTTGCAGAGAGTGGGGGGATCGAATGGGTGAAAAACGGGGGTTATTCGTCGAATGAAGAAGTATTAGAAGGTAAGAGATCGAGCCATGCAGACTGTATGTAATAACTAACAATACGTAGCAGTAATAATATATATATGTAGGTGTCTGTATTTTTATTTCAAATGTGTTTTACTTGGTCGTTGGCAGATACTCAAAAGGCCAAGTCTACAAGACCACGTGCCTTGAAACCGGAGCGTAAACAAGCGGTTGGCGGTGGTAAAGCTACATGTAAAAGATCAAACAGGTCTGTTTTGTATTAAATCTCTGCAATTTCTTATGTTTTCAAACTATGTATTTCCAATCATAACTAATGTCTTAAATCATGTCTGTTATAGCTCTGCAACAACACAACGCAGACATGTGCTGGGTGTGAAACGTGGTGGAGCCCATGTTCTAGAGGATGATACGGATGTTTTACATACAGACAAAAGAGGCAGAAGGTACCTACAGACCTAATGGCCCCCTAGCATGATTCAGCAATATAAATAAATAAATGCTATATATATATATATAATAATGTTGTTTAACATCACTATTTCTCAGGACCTTGACTGGAGATACAGAGTCTAAATTACCAGAGACACCGAGAACCAGTGAAATAAACCGGGCTGTTGAAGCACTCGGTCACGAAGTGTTTGTAACACCTCATTGTGAAGAAGAAGACATCTGTCTGCCTGCATCGCAGGTACCAAGGCCCCTTGATGCTAATGAGACTGAAACAGCAGGGGCCGTAGACGGGCTACAGACGCCAGTCGTAGGTAACAATGATCAACATCCCCCCAAGAATACATATGTTTTTTAAAAATGATGCTACAGGGCACATATATTTATATATATTATATGTATACAGCTGAGCAGGTCTCAAGGGACCCAAGACGCCGTGGTGTAAAAGTGTTGGTGTATCCAGCGGATGCATACAGTCAGTTCAGTCCGAGCAGTCAGAACAGCGACACCTCTGAACACATCCATGTGACACCCAGAGCCACAACATCAGGTATGAAGTATGTGCGTGTGTGTGTATTATTATTATTATGCATGTATATACATACATATATTGAGTTTGGGCATGGTCTTCCAAACAGCCTCGTATACCAGACTCGGAGGTGTGAAGCATCTGCCCCCCTCCTATCCATTGGTAAATAACCAGGAGGACTCCCGAGAGCTGGCTCCATCAGGCATACAATCAAAGAAAAAAAAGGTATATATATATATATGGTAAATAAACACAAGTTATAAATGATTCATGGTGTTTACAGTGTAGGGATTCTTTTTGTTTTTCTTGTGCAGGCTTTTGAAAACGGTGTGCCATCTAAAGAACTCTGCAGAGTCCCTTGATAACCACACGAAAAAAGCCCCAAGGTGTATGTACAGTGTATAAATAAATAATTATTTTAATTAATCGCTTTTATTAATATTATTATTAATGTTATGTCTCAGAACACAGAAGAAGCAGGCCGCAGCACAGCCTGGAAAAGAATTCACCAACAACACCAACAACAACAAAGAGATCATACCGGGGGACACCCAGGACTGTGCAGGGGCTCCTGCAGAATCGATTGCGTGGGGTGCGAATGCTGTGTTGGGCGATTCGTTACAGCTATTCCCAGACCAACCATCAGGTAATGGCTTTCAAGAATTGGCACTGCAGCAGGATGCGTATGTGAATCTGAATGACATACAGACCCCAGTAGAGGCTGTACCGCTGGAGTGTAATTCTCAATTAGAGGACCTACACACTCTTATTGACAATTGGCAGGCATCCGAGAACTGGGCGCCATATGACATAACTACAGAAGGGGGCAGGGCACGTGATACTACGGGATCTTGTCTGTGTGGGGATGTAAATACTCAGGTCACAACACTGAGAAGCAAGGTGGGGGAGCTCAGGGATATGCTGGCAAAAATCGCCAGTGACCAGGCCAGTACCGATCTGAACATACGAAAGGTCCTAGACGATCAGGCCAGGGTTACAGATACGCTGTTAACCATACTCATTAGACGGGTTATGATAAGGATATTTGGTTTCTTAAAGGTGTCATAATTTGTTCTTGTTTTTTTTTTATACATATATGATATTAAAAAGTGTGTCTGACATATATGTGTGTGTATGATTACACACTAGGTATAAAAAGATGGCCTCATCACCGCCACGAAAGGTGTTAAAACAGTGTAGTAGCGGGGTGCATGATCAGATTGCCTCCAATAATACTAATAGTAATTCTGATGCTAATATCCAAACTAACAGGATATCCCCCACAACTAATAATGATGATAATATACAGCAGTATATCGCACCTCCGACACATGACGAACTGACCGACGGACGAGAGCAGCAACATAAGTGAACTGCTCCACCCACTTGAGGCAGTAAACGAACTGCCTCAAGTGGGTGGAGGGGAGCCTGATGGGGCGGTGGCGTCTACTTCTACTAATAATGATGATAATATACAGCAGTATATCACACCTCCGACACATGACAAACTGACCGACGGACGAGAGCAGCAACATATCATCATGCAGGCAGTAGCTAATCGTATGACAATGAGTGCCGAAGCCGGACGGAACCTGGGTGGTGTAAATGGGTATAATGCATCAGACATCGCTGTGTATGGTGACAGATTCGTTTACATCCACCATACATAAACCGCCCCCAGACCCTGCAAATATTGATACTAATACATCGACATTCACACAAGTGTCGGATAGGATCCTGCAGAGGTGGTTGATATTACTAGATCTAGATACGCGTAGGCCTATGGAGGTAGTTGATGGGCTGAGGATGATGGAGGAGACCACCACACTAGTCTCAGAAATCGTACTCGATCCAGGGATGCATGAGTATACCAGTGTAAGTGTGGTTCACATCAATGATACGCACGCTGATATGCTACCATCATTGATAGACTCATGCATACTTGCAGGGTGACGGGGATGATATGGAATTGGTTGAGGAGGGGGAGGGGGACATTTTGTCACTACCTGTAGCAGATGCTGTTGCCCCTGTAATGGCACCATCTAGTGATGTTATTGGGGTACAGGGGATGTCCTATAGTGATGATATCAGATCAGGGTTGACTGAGACACATCAAGTGGGTGGAGGGGGGCCTGATGGGGCGGTGGCGTCTACTTCTACTTCAGGGGAGGGATCTACGAGACCTATTCACACTAGGACAATTCCATCATTCAATGCTTTTGAACTACGACAAAGGGTTGATTTTGGAAACATAATACTCGAAGAAATAGACCGCATCCCTGACATGGTGCGCAATGCTGTGGGCGGTATAATAAATAGGGCTGTAGACACAGCCCCCGCCGGGAGCATATTGAATGTAGTTTTGCGAGGCCCATCATTGGCCAGCGATGTGCAAGCCATTTTAAACGCGAGCGATGCATATAATGTCGACCTATTTATGGAGCAGATAGCCCAGGTCATCCAAAGCAATGATGATTCTATATCCGATGATGAATTGGCGCTAGTGGTCACAGTAGCCCAAAACAGTAGTGGGGGGGCTGGGGGGCGCCTAAAACTAGGTTGTGTCACATATGATGAAATCCTTTCAAAGAAGGGTCGTTTCCTATACCATTCAGGTAATAGAGGGAACAATCTCTGCTTCTCCATGTGTTTGGCACACCATAAACAGCCGAAAACATCAGAGGCCGCCAAGCTGACATACGCCCAGCAGCTACAGAGTTCAGCCGGTTTTGACCCCATGCATAGTGTCGCATTCTCTGACGTGGGGGCTTTTGAAAATCTTTTGGGTGTAAAGATCATAATCTTTCATCACAATGTAGGGCGTAAACGTTTGCAGTGCTTCCAGACTCATGAGACACCGAACCCCCAGACTGTGTGGTTATATCTACATAATGACCATTACTATATGATTGACAACAAGACTGTTTTTTTCGGAGCATCCTATGTATGCGACTACTGCTATGTGACATATGAATCCGTTCTATACTATAACTGTACACAGAGATGTAATGTTTGTTTCACAACAGAATGTCGTACCTGGTCCGTCGCTACCCTGAAGTGTGACAGCTGTAAAGGAATATGCAAATCCAGATTCTGTTTTGATCAGCACAAGAGGTCTGAGCTTGTTCATGGTGTAATACCGTGCCAGACAATCAAATACTGTGAGACCTGTGGTAAAACATACAAGCTAGCCAAAAAAACACACAAGTGTACAACCCCCTCTTGTTCCCACTGCGGGGAGCCCCTGATGGAGCAGTGAACCGCATGCCTGCTTCATCCAGCCGGTTGAAAAGAAGCCTGCTTAGACAAACTATATATTGTTTGATTTTGAGACACGGTTTCACGAGGGGAAGCATGAGGCCAATTTTGTATGTGCTATGGACCTTGCGGGTGACAAGTTTTGTTTCACCACTTTAAAATGTGTTGATGCATTTGTACAGCGGTACCGCAAGCCAAAATACAGGTGGTACACATTCATAGCCCACAACGCCTCAGGTTTTGACAACTATATTCAGCTAGAGTATTTTATCAAACAGGGCGTCACACCTAATGTGACCATTAGGGGTAGTAGTGTCATACTAATGTACGACGAGGGATCAACAACGCTGGATTGACTCCTTCAGTTTTCTCCCCATGCGCCTGTCAAAGACTCCCAAGGCCTTAGGTTTTGAGGACATGGCGACACACCGTTTCAACACACAAGACAATGAGTACTATGTCGACAGATACCCAGACCCCTCATACTATGGGTTTCATGAGATGGGTGCTAGTGATAAGACATCATTCATGGGGTGGTATAACAGCGTGTGTGAGGAGATGTTTGATTTCCATTTGGAGATCCGCCGCTATTGCGTCAACGACGTTGAAGTGCTACGCAAAGCATGCACAACCTATCGCGGTAGTGTCATGGAGTGCACACAGTTAGATCCTTTCACATTCACCACTCTGGCTTCCAGCTGCATGGGTGTATTCAAAACATTGTTTTTACCGAGAGACATCGTAGCTCTGACGTACGAGGGGGCGTACACTGCCCAAAACAAGGTATACTCTGATGTATCCATGCGGTGGCTTGAATATGTAGCGCATGTCGAGAACAATTAAGATCAAGCACGCGCTCAATCACGGGGAGCAGTCTTTTCACCCCTTCTATGTGGATGTTATAATGCTGCAAACATGTGCTACAAATTTGCCGGTTGTTTCTACCATGGGTGTGTGTGTGAAATGTCATGTGTCAAGTCATGTGAATCCTGTTGCTAAAGTCACATATGGCAGACAGTACAAAGCATTTATGGACAAAGTAGCTGTCCTACAAACACAACATGGTATGCAGGTGACAGATGTGGGAGTGTGGGTGGACCTCCTTAAAACTAAGCAGTGCTCCTGTACAGGCCTTTCTATCCACATACATAAAGCGCGATTGTCTAAATCCCCATGAGGCTCTCTTTGGTGGACGCACTAATGCTATGAAGTTGTACCACAAGGTCAATACTGCCACAGACGAACAAATTAGATACTATAACTTCACTAGTCTGTATTCCACTGTTCAGAACTCTAAACAGTACCCCATTGGACACCCCCAGATTATCTTTAGCAATTTTGAGTCTATTGATAACTATTTTGGATTTCTAAAATGTACTGTCCTCCCCCCAAGAGGGTTGTTCCATCCTGTCTTACCCTACAGATGTCAGGGGAAACTCATGTTTCCTCTGTATGGCACCTGTGCTGAGACCTTGAACCAGACTTCAGCATGTACGCACAGTGCCAGAGACAGACAACTGTCGGGGGTGTGGGTCTCCTTTGAGCTTCAGAAAGCTATCGAAAAGGGGTACCTGATTGTCTCTATTGACGAAGTGTGGCATTTTCCCCGACAAGACAGACACATTGTTTAAGGGGTGAGTACATTTCTAAAATGTAAACAGGAGGCCTCTGGATATCCAGGACACGTTAAAACACCTGATGACAGGGCTAAATATGTGGATGACTACTACAACAAAGAGGGTATTCGGCTCGATCCCAGCAAAATCTGCGTCAACAAAGCCATGCGCAGCTGTAACAAACTGCTGCTAAATTCCCTGTGGGGCCGCTTCAGTATGCAAAATAATATGCCCTCCTGTGATTGATGTTGATTACAGACCCTGCCAGGTTGGCCCAGCTGATGTTTAGCGATCATTATGATGTGCGCCAATTCTGTTTTATTTCAGATGAGGTTTCCTTGGTACAGTGGAGACATGCAGACAGCAGGGGGTCACGTATAAGGGATGTGAATGTCTTTTTAGGAGCATTGACAACCGCCCATGCCAGACTGATGCTTTATGATGTACTTGACATGTTGCAGGAGCGGGTATTGTATTGAGAAACTGACAGTGTGGTGTTCACATCTCAGGCTGGTGACAGTGTGCCGCCCCTGGGTCCATACCTTGGTGAATTGACTGATGAGCTGAACAATGGTGACGTGTGTGGTTCCCCTGAGGAAGACTATATCACAGAGTTTGTATCGGGTGGTCCCAAATGCTACGGCTATAATACACTGTTTGGCAAGACAACTGTCAAATGCAAGGGGGGTCACATTAAATGCTCGAAATGCTGCAGTTGTCACCCCAGAGTCGTTGATTGGTCTAGTGCATGCTTTTGTAGCCAACCAGAATAACCACATATGATACAATCAAAAGGGCCAAAAAGAAATTCCATCTTAAAAACGACACAGTCCTTAAGAAAGTCTGTGTGGTGTACAACAAGCGTCAGGTATTATCCGACTACATCACCCTCCCGTATGGATACTAACATAGACCAGGGATTTGATATTAGTTTACAGCACCCCTTCAGTCTTGTAGTGAGTGGTCCGTCAAACTGTGGAAAGACTTTTTGTAAAAGATATCATTGCGAACGCTGAGGGGGTTATTTCACATATTTTTGATAATGTTTACATTTATTCGTGTTGGCAACCCATATATAATCAACTCCTTAAAATAAGACTCATCAACTTTGTAAACGGTTTACCGGAATCACTGTGTGACGATGTCTTGCTGCCACCAGACAAAAACAATCTGCTCGTCATAGATGATTTGATGAATGATGCCAGGAACATCGAGGTTCAAAACGTTTTTTTACCAAATATGTACACCCTAGAAATCTCAGTTGTATATATTTAGTACAGCATTTGTTTATTCAGGGTAAGGCGAGTCGTACTATTAGTTTAAACACCAACTCTCATTTTGTTTAAAAATCCTCAGGATAAGGGCCAGATCATGCTGTTGGCCAGGCAGATGTTCCCTGGTAACACTAAATATTTTTTAGAGGCTTTTGATGATGCAACTCTCCCCGCTTACGGGTATCTTCTCATAGATTATAAAGCCATGACGCCCGTACATTTAAGACTCAGAACTGTGCGGAGGGTCATTGTGCGTAATACAGACATAGATTTTGTCAATGCTCTGTGTGATAGCCCTCAATGTGCTACGAGGTAATATCCCTTTGACTAACAAACAGTATGGTCTCTTAAAGAAACTTATTAGATTGGTTGCTGATAAAAAAAAATCAAACTCTAATAAGACACTCAGTCCGGCGGATTTTTACTACCTCTGCTGGGGGCTGCTATTCCTTTTATAGTTAGTCTTATCAACAGGGGTAAGTAAAACAACAAAATGGAGCACACCCAAAAAATGTTTCTGGTGCCCCAGCATCAAATGGAGTCCTTAATACAGCCTCTGCAGGACCCTCGACCAGGCTCTATAAGACAGGCCGTGCAAAACGATCTTGATAGAGCCATGACAGATGTATTAAAATCAGCCTGATAGACATGTATGAAAAAGCCAAAAAATATGCCAGTATTTTACAATGATACCTGGCAGTTGTGAGACAAGGTGAGCATGAAAAGAATGTCTTGACTATCACTCCCACCAGGCAAGAGCCACGATGTCTCATCACATCAACATCGACTGATTATGATGATGATGATCCCAAGAAGGATCTGATTCTAGGTGATGTTCCAAAACATTTACCTAAAAAAAAAAAAGCAAGAAGCATGCCGAATGTATTTTGGATACTTTGACCAATTCGAACAATAGTCGAGGGTGGTGGCACAGGTCTACTCATCTCACCCAAATGGAGTTTTGCTCTCTACCCGCTCCATTATTTACCCCACTGTCTTTTGAGTTTCATGCAGTGATGGTTACTCATCCGGTTCAACTAACCATTGTTGTTCTCTACCGTCCACCTGGCTCCTTGGGAGACTTCTTGGAAGAACTAGACGTCCTCCTATTAAACTTCCCAGAAAACGGCCCCCCGCTCATCCTTCTGGGTGACTTTAACATCCAGACAGAGAAGTCATCGGACCTGCTACTCTTACTGTCTTCCTTTGTTCTCTCGTTCAGCCCATCCCCTCCTACTCACAAAGCTGGCAACCACCTTGACTATATTTTCACCAGAAACTGCTCTACATCTAACCTCACTGTAACTGTAACCACTTGTTCATCTCTTACTCTCTCCCACTCTTTGGAACTGACAACCCTCCCACAACGGACTCGAAAAGGTCTGCAAGTCCTCTCCGGTCATTGGTTCGACACGTTTGACAGCTTTAACTTTTTGGCGCCCAACTCTGCTACATATGCTGCTGCGTGTCAATCAACAATAAGGAGTTTGAGAGAAGAGATTGACAGAGAATTGTGTGTTATGGAGAGTATTGGAGGAAAACGGCATTCACCAGTTTGGGAGCATTTTGATCCTATAACACAGAATAAGGTAAGCTGTTATTGATATTCAACTTTTATGTGCCAATGATAACGTTATGATCTTATTATAACTTGACTACATATATTTCCAAGTGCGCTGTTTGCTGTGCACGCAAGAGTTGTAACACCTCATCCATGTATCCAAAGCATGATGCCAATCATTCTCGGCAAGTGAACAGCACTGAGCCCGTCATTGCTGGATATCCTGACTAAGTATTCTTAATAATTTATCCGATTATTTTGTTGAGTAAAAATGAGTTTCAATGATGTAGTAATAATGTTTATATAAATTATCTCCTTTACAGTGTCCAGAAAACAAAGGTTGGATGAGGCGTTGGTGGACATGATAGTGAAGGATGGCCAGCCAGTTTCAGTGGTAGAGGATGAAGGATTCAGGAAGTTTGTAAACATCCTGGATCCAACCTACACAATCCCGGGTAGAAAGGCCCTGAAAGCCATGATGGATGCATGTTTCATAACTAGAGAAGGCCATGGCTGAGGTGAGACAGGCCCCTGCAGTTAGTCTTACTGCAGATATGTGGACAACCATTAACATGCTTGCTGTTCTCAGACCATTCAGTCACGCAACTGTGGAGCTTTCAGAAAAGAGTGGCAGGGTCAAAGGCAAAATATGAAAAGATTTTATTGCTGGACAGTCTGCCCAAATGTCTCATGGCATTGCTGCTAAATTGGACAACAATTTAAAAATTAACCTGGCGGTGACTGCCCTGTCTTGTGGCCACATTGCTGATCCAAGATTTAAAGAGGTTGGGTTCTGCAACCTCGGACATGGAATAGCTGCAGCTGAAAGGCCGACTCGAGTGTGTGCTGGTGTTATCACCAGCGAGGCACCAGCAGAAGCGAGTGCCGTGGAGCAAGCACCAAGAGTGGAGCGCTCAAATCAACAACAGGACTACAACCTCTGGGCCTTGCTGGACAGTCATGTGGAAGCACAAAATCAGGGGACTGTGCAAAAGGTAATGTGTTGTGTAGATTGTACTTTTGAGTTTTTTTATTGCAGTAATAATGTCCCTAGGTATTTAAAAGAACCACACTTGGGAAAATCTGAGGACCCGTTGAAATACTGGACGACAAGAGCGGCAATTTATCCGCACCTGTTGACATTGGCATCACGATATCTGTGTATACCTGCATCATCTGTCCCATGTGAAAGGATTTTTTCAATGGCTGGGGAAATCGTCAGCCAGAAAAGGAGCAGTCTGAAGCCCAGCACTGTCGAGAAAATATTATTTCTAAATAAAAATCTGTGAAAAATACAATGTTGCACAAATCACTGCCACTTTCACCATGCCCATAAGCACTTCCATGACATCTTGCCTTACTACTACTACTACTAATAATAATAATAATAATAATAGCTATAAAAAGGACAAATACTATGTAGAAATGTTGGCATAAAACATTAAGACCTTAATAAGATAACAAATTGTGCCACTTTGTAAGTGTTCCTCTATAATCTAGTGGGTAACACACACACGTTACATTTTTCCGTTCTGAGATGGGAGGGGGGGGGGGGGGGATTGAAACCCATCACGAACACGTCGTTTCATATTATTGACCAGCATTTAGTTGTATTGCAATGTAAAAAACAACATAGATAACGATTATGTACAACATCAAATCTGTGAATGAACACGCAGCTTTAATTGACTTTTACTGCAGAAATGTGAGATTGAAACATTGAGGTGCTTCGACACACTGTTAAACGGCTGCTTTAATGTCAGTCTGCCACCAGATGTCGCTGTTCTTCTTCAAAGTGAAGCCCCGAAGCCTTTTCGGTACAATAGGAAGAAAGCCTCAATGCTTCACAAGGCTTCATCTGCCACAGCCGATTATACTACACTCCCTTATGGATACTAGAATTTATCAGGGTTTTGTTGCGCGATTATATTATATTATTTTAGTCTGGTTGTGAGCGGGCCTTCAAACTGTTGAAAAACTTTTCAAGGATATTATCGATTACTGCAAGAGGATTATTTCACACCATTTTGATAATATCGTTTACATTTATTCATGCTAGCAGCCTTCATATCATCAACTTCTAAAATCAACTTTGTAAACGGTTTGCCGGAGTCTCTGTGTGACAATGTCGTACTGCCTCCAGACAAAAACATTCTACTCATCATAGACGATTTGATGAATGATGCCAGTAACAATAGAGGTTCAAAATGTTTTGACCAAATATGTACACCATAAAAATCTCAGTTGAATATAGAAAAAAAACAATAGTCTGTATTTCAAATTTTTAAATGAAAAACATGGAGCTGTATTGACCGTGCAAAAGTGCATCGAGTGGAACTGCTGCAGTCCATGTCTGATGTTCCTCAGTGCGAGAAGAGACATGCACAATGAGTTGCTCTATATGTAGGTTGTGCCACAGGTGGACTCAGTCAATCATCAGGGGCTTGATCGAACACACATGAAGCCAATCAGGTCATTAGAAACACACCTAATCAAATCCAAAGCATTGGCACATTCTCATATATATATATATCTTTTGACATGTTTTGTTATATCTTTATGCAGCAGAAATAAAAAGGGTTGTAACAGCTACATTTGTAATCATTTTACACCCTATATATATATATATATATATATATATATAAAGGGTATTTATATAAATAAAATGTTAGTTTATACACTGGGGATGGGGCCCATTGGTACAGAAAGTAAAGTCACAGAAAACAACTCTCCATTTAGGACTCTTGAGTGTAGCATTTTAAGTTAGAAGAGATATCTGCATTCACATCGGAGAAGAATTTGAGCCACATTTCAAAATAGAATTATTGATATCTGCAAATAGTTTTGCATCAGCTGAACATGCAGCACATTTTCAGCAAGGACCGGTAGCATCCTCCTCAGTGACTGCGTGTATACTGTTACTCTCCGATGTTGTTACTTATGTTATTTATAATTATTTAGCCGTTAATCTTTACTCAAATATTTTCCATTGGGATTAAAAATCTTGTTTTCGAGGTAGTTCTGGCAAAGATGGCAGCATAAAAAGTTTCACGTAAAAGAAACATGCAAGAAACTTAAAATAAACTAGCAAATTACAAATGAATAAGCAGCAATGTTCAGCAACAGCACATTCAGTGGTCAAATACTTAATCCTGTTTTTAAAACCGTTCAAGTTGATAAAATAATCATACATAAAGCTTAAATGAGTCTGTAGATCACATCAAGATGAGGGTGCTTTAAAATAACTTTCACCAAAGATGGTGAGCGTTATAGTGTTGGTCTACACTATTTTTTTGGCAAAAGTTTAAAGATATTGTTTTTGGAGTCAGTAGAAAAAATCAATAAGGAGGAAGTTTGTGTAATATGGTTTTATAAAGAAAATATAACAATAATCCATTCTACAGTTGTATAAGGAAGACAAAACAAAACTGCAACGACATGTGCAAACACAAAGAAGATGAACTTGCATACTTATACACAATATCACCATAATCAATTGCTAATAAAAGCATTACTTGCACCTCTTTAGAGCTTAAAACTCCTTTTGATAAGTTACTTCCAAAATATTGATGCTGAAAGGGAAAGTTTGGGTGCCGGTTAGGGTTAAATGGATCTCCGCTCTTTCATGATGGAATAACATGAGCTGCTTTCCAAAGTTTAAGGGAGTTAAAGGTTTAGGAATATTCTCAGCAGCAGACTGAACAATACATGGATCTAAACCATCAGGGCCATCTGATTTATTGATGTTCATCTCATTTAGCTTAACTTATTCTCCCTTTGTGTTTTCATGTTCCTGTTTGTGTTTGTCTGGAGCTGGGCGGGGTTTCCTGGTTGGCTGCTGCCACTCAAACCTGCACATGTGCTGCTCATCTGCAATCAAGCCACCTACACTCTGCTGCATAAAAGCCGGCTTCAGTCTTCCACCCATCACCAGACTGGCAGTTTAGCACTCGTGGTAGTTTGTACAGAGGCACAAGCCCCTGATGGGCTAGGTGTCTGGGACTGGTTGATAGAGCTGAGGGGATGGACTCAGGACTGTCCTATTGTCTTACAAAGCAACCGTAGAACTCCTTCAGCCCGTCATTTTTTTTAGGCTTTTAGTTTGTGTTCTGTCTGAGACCTCTCCAGACAGAAGCACAGTCACTTGCTGAAAGCTGGTGTTGCAGTCTCTCAGAGCAGTCGTTTAGCGTCTCTCTCAAACTTTGCTAAACATGTATTTTGCCTCTTTGTATAAGTCCTGGTCCAAATTCTTAAACGCCTGATCCTTATGCAGCTGTAGCTTTCTGAGTTTTGATTGGCTACAAAAGTGTGTACTAGCCCAACCAGTGACTCTGGAGTGACAAAGGCAGCATTTCTAGCGTTTAATGTGAATCCTTTGCATTTGACAGTTTTGCCTTGCATGGTGTTATATGCATAACACTTGGGCCCACCCGATACAAATTCTGTGATCGTCACGGGTGTAGCCACAGGAACCGGACCCAAACGCCAACAACGTCGGAAAAAAGGAAATGTATTCCTTCCTTGATTTATTCAAGCAGAAGAATCACAAAAGACAGGACTCTCACAAATCTGTGATCAAACCAGCACGAACCAACAACGGGGGATGACACAAAAAGGGTTTAAATGCACAGGGATGGTGCAGGTGATGGGACACAGGAGGAAATCAGGGACATGGCAGACAATCACAGGGACAGTGCAGGGAAGCAGGACACGAGAGACTTCAAAATAAAATGGGAAACAAGACTCCCAACTCCATATCCTGACAGTGATGTAGTCTTCTGCAGGGGAACCACACAAATTACTGCTGTTTAGCTTATCTGTCAAGTCACCAAGGTGTTGGCTTAGGGGTGGGACCAATCACGAGCCAGAGATGTAAACGCAACACTGTCAGTGTCACAGTAAAACACCCTCTCCTGCAGGGTGTCTAGCAGATCATAAAGCATCAACCTCGCATGGGCCGTTGTCATGGCTCCTATAAAGACATTTACATCCTTTATAAGTGACCCCTGGCTGTCTGCTTGTCTCCACTGCACCAAGGCCACCTCATCTGAAATGAAACAGAATTGGCGCACATCAAAATGGTCGCTAAACATCAGCTGTGTAAACCTGGCAGGGTCCGTGATCAATTCGCAGGAGGGCACATTATTTATCATGCTAAAATGTCCCCACAAAGAATTTAGCAATAACTTGTTACAACTCATAGCTTTGTTGCCACGGATTTAGCTGGGTTCAAGCTGAATGCCCTCTTCGATAAAATAATCATCCACATATTTCGCCCGATCAGCAGGTGTTTTGAGTATCCAGGGTAACCCGACTCCTCCAGTTTACATTTCAGAAATGTGCTGACGTACCCCTTAAACAATATGTCTGTCTTGTTGGGAAAATGCCACACTTCGTCAATGGATACAATCGGGTACCCCTTTTCAACAGCTTTCTGAAGTTCAAAGGAGACCCACACACCTGACATCTGAACGTCACTGTGCGTACAGGCAGATGTTTGGTTCAATTCCACAGCACATGTGCTACATTGGGGAAACATGAGTTTCCCATGCCATCTGTAGGGGAGGACGGGATGGAACAAGCCTTTTGGTGGGAGGACAGTGCACTTTACAAAGAGATTAAAAATCGCTAAAGCTAATCTGGGGGTGTCCAACGGGGTACTGTTTAGTGTTCTGAACAGTTGGATACAGACTAGTGACGGCGTATCTAATTTTTTCTTCCGCAGCATCATTGACCTTGTGGTACAACTTCATAGCATTGGTGCGACCCCCAAAGAGGGCCTCACGGGGGTTCAGATGCTCACGCTTTTTGTATGTGGACAGAAAAGCCTGTACAGGAGCATTGGATTGTTTTTAAGGAAGTCTACTCTCACTCCACATCACTGTAACCTGCAGACCGTGTTGTTTTTGTAGGGCATCTATTTTGTCCATAAATACCTTGTACTATCTACCATGTGTTCCATTAGTGACGGGGATCACATGGCTCGACACATGACATTTGACACATCTATGGTAGAAACACCCAGCAAATACGTAACACCTGTCGTTCATCCACATGAACTGGTTTTAAACGCCTGCTCACAGTGATTGAGTGCATGCTTGATCTCAATGTTCTCGACATGCGCTACATATTCAAGCCACCGCATGGATACATCAGAGTATACCTTGTTTTGGGCAGTGTACGCCCCCTCGTACGTCAGAGCTACGATGTCTCTCGGTAAAAACAATGTTTTGAATACACCCATGCAGCTGGAAGCCAGAGTGGTGAATGTGAAAGGATCTAACTGTGTGCACTCCATGACACTACCGCGATAGGTTGTGCATGCTTTGCGTAGCACTTCAACGTCGTTGACGCAATAGCGGCGGATCTCCACATGGAAATAAAACATCTCCTCACACACGCTGTTATACCAGCCCATGAATGCTGTCTTATCACTAGCACCCATCTCATGAAACCCATAGTATGAGGGGTCTGGGTATCTGCCGACATAGTACTCTTTGTCTCGTGTGTTGAAACGGTGTGGGAAAAAGCCCTTCGCCATGTCCTCAAAACCTAAGGCCTTGGGAGTCTTTGACAGGCGCATGGGGAGAAAACTGAAGGAGTCAATCCAGCGTTGTTGATCCCTCGTCGTACATTAGTATGACACGAATACCCCTCATGGTCACATTAGGTGTGACGCCCTGTTTGATAAAATACTCTAGCTGAATATAGTTGTCAAAACCTGAGGCGTTGTGGGCTATGAATGTGTACCACCTGTATTTTGGCTTGCGGTACCGCTGTACAAATGCATCAACACATTTTAAAGTGGTGAAACAAAACTTGTCACCCGCAAGGTCCATAGCACATACAGCATTGGCCTCATGCTTCCCCTCGTGAAACCGTGTCTCAAAATCAAACAATATATAGTTTGTCTAAGCAGGCTTCTTTTCAACCGGCTGGATGAAACATGCATGCGGTTCATCGCTCTCCATCAGGGGCTCCCTGCAGTGGGAACAAGAGGGGGATGTACACTTGTGTGGCTTTTTGGCGACCTTGTATGTTTTGCCACAAGTCTCACAGTATTTGATGGTCTGGCACGGTATTACGTCATGGACGAGCTCAGACCTCTTGTGCTGATCAAGACAGAATTTGGATTTGCATATTCGTTTACAACTATCACATTTCAGGGCGGCGATGGTCCGGGTACGACACTGTGGTGAAACAAACATTGCATCTCTGTGTACAGTTATGATATAGAACGGATTCATATGTCACATAGCAGTAGTTTCATACGTATGATGCTCCAATAAACCTGTTTTGTTTTCAATCACATGGTAGTGGTTATCATGCAGATATAACCACACAGTCTGGGGGTGTGGTGTCTCATGCGTCTGGAAACATTACAAGCGTTTACGGCCGACATTGTAGTGAAAGATTAGGATCTTTACACAAAAGATTTTCAAAAGTCCCCACGTCAGAGAATGCAACACAATGCATGGGGTCAAAACCGGCTGAACTCTGTAACTGCGTGGCGCAAGTCAGCTTGGCCGCCTCTGATGTTTTCGGCTGTCTATGATGTGCCAGACGGTGAGAAGCAGAAATTGTTACCTATTGCCGGAATTGTACAGGAAACGCCCCTTCTTTGAAAGGATCTCGTCATAAGTGACACGACCCAGTTTTAGATGCACTCCAGTCCCTCCATTACTGTTGTGTGCTACCAAGACAATTAGTTCCAGTACATCGTCGGCTATAGACTCATCATTGCTTTGAATAACCTGGCAGATTTGCTCCAGAAATAAGTCAACATTATACGCGTCACTCGTGTTTAAAATGGCTTGCACTTCACTGGCCGAGAACCCACGCAACACTAGTAGTATAGAATAGATATAGTTACGCATACACGTACGAGCGTGGTTGTGTTTTATGGGGGGGTCATAAATCATTTTATTGATTTATGGGGGGTCCCCATTGTTAAATTAAAAAAGACGTTAAATATCGCCACATACGTGTCTTGAATGTCCTGTTAAAACGCTCCACTACACTCTCTTTAGTCTAGTTTAATGTTGAAAAATTAGTTATTTTCTACTGCCCAATAGTTGTTGAAATTTCTTATTATAAAACTCTGTGCCGTCATCGGTCTGTAGTTTCAAAGGGACACGGCCTTCCTCCAAAATGTCTTTAAAAGCCTTCGTAACAGTGGCGGCTGATTTGTTGGAAAGACACCTAACCATGCATATTTAGAAAACACATCGATACGCATTAATAAATAATGCACGTTATTGTTTTCATCTGAATAGTCTATCATTACATGTCATTTAGCTGACGCTTTTATCCAAAGCGACTTACAACCATACACTGTAGACACAGCTACAGGGAGCAATTCAGGGTTAAGTGTCTTGCTCAAGGACACAACGACTAGGGCGGGGATTGAACCACCAACCCCCTGATTGAAAGACGGACCTGATAACCACTGACCCACAGTCGCCCTGTCATCATATCTACTAGATCAGCTTGAAACTGTTTGTCGATACCGCTGACCAGCACCCTGTTCCGGGGGAAATGTACCGCTGCATTGGCATGTAGGGTGTAAACATCTTGCGCCAGTAAGAAGTTATTGACACAAGCCCTTGAAGGTAAAACGCCTGTACACTCCCTGACTGCATTACGTAGTTTGACTACACCTCCTAAACCGCCTGGATGCTCTGCATCATAATAAATATTCTTCAGCGTACTTTCCATGTTAAATGTCGCTTGTAATGATTACAAATGTAGCTGTTACAACCCTTTTTATTTCTGCTGCTTAAAGATATAACAAAACATGTCAAAAGATATATATATATCTATCAAAACAGGTCATGGTTTATAAACACACACACACACCTTAAAACCACTTTCACTCTAAATGTCGATCAGGTTGAGCCACCGATACTTCATTAATGGTAACATATTCATATTACATGTTTCATCGGCCCTCATACGTGCATACATGGTGTAAATTGAGTCGACAACCAGGTCTACTGATTTCAGTTCAAGTAGGAACATCTCCGCCGCTCCTTGCACCCTCTCGTCGGATGCCTGAAAACATTACATTACATGTCATTTAGCTGACGCTTTTATCCAAAGCGACTTACAATAAGTGCATAAAACCGTGAGTCCAAACTCAGAACAACAAGAATCAAGCAAGTACAATTTCTTCAATAAAGTTAAACTACAAAGTGCTATCGGTAAGGGACATTTAAGTGCTACTACGGCATTTAAGTGCTACCTATTCAAGGTATAGTCGAAAAAGATGTGTTTTTAGTTTGCGCCGGAAGATGTAGAGACTTTCTGCTGTCCTGATGTCAATGGGAAGCTCGTTCCACCAATGAGGAGCCAGCACAGCAAACAGTCGTGATTTAGCTCGAAGTGAAGGAGGTACAAGCAGATTGGCAGAAGCCGAGCGAAGTGAACGGGCTGGGGTGTACGGTTTGACCATGTCCTGGATGTAGACTGGACCCGATCTGTTCGCAGCACGGTACGCAAGTACCAATGTTTTGAAGCGGATGCGGGCGGCCACCGGTAACCAGTGAAGGTCGCGGAGGAGCGGAGTAGTGTGGGTAAATTTCGGTCGGTTGAAGACCAGTCGAGCAGCTGCATTCTGGATGAGCTGTAGAGGTCGAATGGCATTAGCAGGTAGACCTGCCAAGAGGGAGTTGCAATAGTCCAGCCGTGAGATGACCAGAGCCTGGACCAGAACCTGTGCCGCCTTCTGAGTGAGAAGGGGTCGTATTCTCCTGATGTACAGCATGTACCTACAGGAGCGTGTTATTGCGGCAATGTTGGCAGTCAGGGAGAGTTGACTGTCGAGCGTCACTCCGAGGTTCCTAGCAGTCGGAGTCGGAACCAGCACTGAGTTGTTGAAGTTAATAGTTAGGTCGTGGGTGGGAGAGCCTTTTCCTGGAAGGAGGAGAAGTTCAGTCTTGTCCGGGTTAATTTTCAGGTGGTGTGCGGACATCCACTGAGAGATGTCGGTCAGACAGGCAGAGATTCGTGCTGCTACCCGTGTTTCAGATTGAAGGTGAAGCTGCTCAGAGACAGCAAGGAGGGCAGTCTCTGTTGAGTGGCCTGTCTTGAATCCAGACTGGTGGGGGTCTAGAAGGTTGTTACAGTGAAGAAAGGAGGAGACTTGGTTAAAGATAGCTCGCTCTAGAGTTTTGGAAAGGAAGGGGAGGAGAGAGACGGGTGAGAGGGTATAACTAAATACAGCAGATACAGTAGTAATAAAGCAGAGAAACCTCTTTAAAGAATATACTCAGCAAGATACAGGAAGTCCCAGAAGTCAGTGGACACACAGCTCAGATGCACGGGGGAGCTTGTTGTTGTCGCACTGCTTAAGTAGCCACTAATTCAGCTGTGTCGAGCCCGCCCACAGGTCGTTGAAGGAATTGCCCACTCAGTGATCGATACTGGTAAGCAGGTGATCCTTGCTAACAGTGAAGTCTCAGTTTGCTAGAATGTGAAATTCTTGCCAAACTGATTAAGGACAAAGATCAGTTTACCTCAAGGTAAAAAGTAGAATAAAGTTTAGTCCCTAGTAGATTTGGATTACAGAGCAAATACTGAAATCCTAGCTGGTTTGGTTGACTTTTCAGACACTTGTGTAAAAAAGCAACAAATCGCAGCTCAAAGTGTTCAAATTAGAAAGACAGTACAGACTAGCATTCTAGTATAACTAAATACAGCAGATACAGTAGTAATAAAGCAGAGAAACCTCTTTAAAGAATATACTCAGCAAGATACAGGAAGTCCCAGAAGTCAGTGGACACACAGCTCAGATGCACCCATCAGGAACAGGTAGGTGTGTAGAGCCGGTATGAATTCCCCCCGCCACAGCCTCCTCATCAGCGGAGCAAAATGCGCCCCATAGAACAGTTCATCCGTGACATCAATGCAGGAGTGCTCGACCTGACTGGGGTGGTCAATCTTGCATCCATTGCACTTCTCTTTCTTATACGTCATTATAACAGTGTTCAACAAATGTAACACCCCGGTTTTAATACTCTTCAGTAGTGATGGCGAGATAAAGCCTCATGAGGCATCGAACCACTTCAGCCAATTGGTTCGAGAAAGGGTTCATTACTCGAAGCTTCATGTGCACACGACACCACCTAGTGGCCAAAAGTATAATCACAGGCAGCTGTATCTGAACCACAATGTGATGCATTTAATTGTTGTGTCTGTTATGGCTGTTGGGAATGACTGAATTACAAAAATGTATGCCCAAATAATTTCTGTAAATAAATGATCACATATGTGCATAATAAAATATGTTTTGAATGTATCCTGTGTGTGAACATTTTCCCAAAATGGTAGTGTCGTATGGTAAGGCAGGTGGTGTAATGTTGTTATGTCACTTTAGGGAAATGGCATGGGCTTAAGCAGGCAGGACAGTGAAAGTGCTTGTGGAACTAGGAAAAGAGGACTGAATATGCTTGTGGAACTTGGACAGTGATGTACAGGACAGGGGACATTTTATTCATTTTTATTCAGAAATAACAGTTTCTCAACAGTTTTTGGTTTTAAACGATTCCTTTTTTTGGACACAACCTCTCCGGCCTTTGAAAACACCCTTTCACAGGGTACAGAAGATGCTGGCGTGCACAAAAACGTAAGAGCTAGTCTATATAAATGTCGATAAAGAAATTTTTGCCTCTCCCAGTACACCAGAGGGTTTTCCAGCCTGCTTATATTTGGCTCAGATAGGTAGCGCTGGACCTCCACAGTGGCATCTGGTGTTACATTTTGAGTTTTCTGTGCCTCCATGACGCTGGTGTCCAAACGATGCCACAGTTTGCTACCTAAGAAGAAACCACAGATCATGTTACGAAGTGTTTTCATCGGAATAATTAATCTCAAAATGTAAAATAATAGATTACCTCCTGTGACATCATGAGAGGTGGAAGCCTGGGGGATTTCCCCTCTGCTTTGTGTTGACCGTATTATGGCGGCACACTCGGAGGTCAGTCGTTTGATTGCTTCGTTTGCTTTTGTTTGGCTAAAAAATCCTATTACCTTAAATCGGGGGTCCAGGAGGGTAGCAAGAGACATTATGCTCATTGACTGCAAAGTGTACAGCTTCTCCCGGAGTTGCCTGATGAGCTGGTTTCCCGTTTCCCATTTCCAATGCGGCTGCAGGTGCTGGCTTTGTCATTTCCTCCTGAAGGGTGTGCTCCAGCATCTTCACGAGGGGAACAACTTTGGAGGCAGACACATTTTCCTCTGCCGACAGCTCTACAGTGGCATCAAAGAAGGGAGACAGCAAAGACAGGCACGCCCCAACAATGTTGAATTCTTTTGCTGTTAGGAAGGGGACGTCATGTTGTAAACCAGCTAACGCTGCTCCTACTGGCTCCATTTGCTCCATCAAACGTTGGAGCATCAAATACGTGCTGTTCCATCTGGTCTCCACTTCTTGCATAAGCTTCATGTTAGCCATCCCCAGATGAAGTTGCACTTGTGTAAGCTTCTCCTTTAAAGATACAAATGAGTAGGCCATTAAATGACTGCAGTAGGAACACAGACAAACTATTAGTGTTATTAGAAATTGGAATAAAAGGAAAGAGCATACCTTAGCAGTGGTGCTGCTTCTAAAGAAGCCAACCAGCTTCCATACTTTGGCCCGGATGCCAGAGAGCACAGGCTGCTGGTCAAGTGCCTTCTTCACGATCAGATTGAGTGTGTGCGCAA
Source organism: Cyclopterus lumpus (assembly GCF_009769545.1). Classification (NCBI taxonomy): domain Eukaryota; kingdom Metazoa; phylum Chordata; class Actinopteri; order Perciformes; family Cyclopteridae; genus Cyclopterus; species Cyclopterus lumpus. The sequence continues at coordinate 5,605,753 of NC_046975.1, read as the reverse complement.
TGCAAATATGGTGCCGAAGCTTCAGCTCTCTCACACAGGCAACCATATTGGGAGCACCATCAGTGACCATGCATGTCACCTTATTAGTGATTCCCCATTCCTCCATCAAGGAGGCTTTCACACAAGCTATATTTTCAGCAGTGTGTGTGATTGGGGGAATGCCTGCACTCCTAACAGCACTGAACTGAGCTTGGTATTCTCACCCACAAAATGGCATGTTACAGCCAGGTAGGCATCCATATTGATGGATGTCCACATGTCAGACGTAAGGCTAACCGCAACCACCGTTTCCATTTTAGCCTTAGCCTTCTCCTTAGCCAACTCATACTTGGCCTCCACCATGGCCTTCAGAGCCTAAAAGAAAAAATATATAGTGCTGAACTGTGAGACACAATAAAGTACTCTTGTTTCATGCATGCACCCACCCATACACACCTGCCTTGTAGGGATAACATAATTAGGATCCAGTTTGGACACAAATGCCCTGAATCCAACATCATCCACAACAGTGAAAAGCTGTGTGTCCTTCACTATCATGGAGACGAGGGCTTCATCCAGCTCTTGTTTTCTGGTGGCTGGTTAAAAGAGAATCTGTTACCTGTCTTTATTTGCACAATAAACAAAAGTGAACAGGGACAAATTGTTATGGTGCATTTGTATTATTGTAATGACTTACCATGGCTGGGTGAAGCTCCAGTTTCCTCCTTATTCTCATGCAAGGCACGGTAATGCCTTAGCATGGATGAGGTGTTGTTATTGTACCCCAACTCCCTGGAGCACAATAAACACCGCACCTTTAAATAAAATAAGAAACTGTGCAAAATACCGTTCTTGATAAGCAAACCTAATGAGTCTGAAATAGAGTTAGATTTAGCTTACCTTATTAGGAGTTATCAAATCAAAGTGTTCCCACACAGGGGAAATCCTCCTCTTCCTAGCTGTCTCCATCTTATCACCTATCCTTCTCACCTCACTCTCCAAACTATCTCTCTCTCCAAACTCTCCAAACTATCTCTCTCTCCAAACTCTCAACCAACAACACACATTTTGAATGGAGCCTGAGGGGTTTATATTGCTGTCAAACCTCCCGGCAAAATCTGAACCGCTTGCCGAAGCAGTCACGTGGTACAGCCGGGTAGCGAGGCTTCGGACGTCATCATTTATGGCTCCTCCCCTACATGAAGCAAGCCTCGATACGCGCTTCGAGGAAACGCCCCCTCCATTACTCGACACACGCTTCGAAGCGTCGGCACATCTCGTAACAACACTACTCTTCAGGAATGTCAGGGATAGCCGAGAGGCGATCAGGGGGTTGCAGTTGATTTTAACCCCATCTATGTGTACGTACACCTTTACGTCTCCAGATGGCTATGCTGAACTGGCTCCCCCCTCTTCGTTAGCATCACCGCTCGGCTGGGGGCTATCGATAGCATCTGCCCACGTGGTGTTTGTGTCTTAACCATCTGATAAAATTAAAGAAAACATTATGAATAAACAAGATGGCATAGATATATAGAAAACATATATGCTTTTACATTATAACCAACAGGCATGCATTCTGTATCAGCTAAAAAACAATCGCCGAATAGAGCATACCGAGACGATGTAGACGGGGCAGTGCTGATTTTTGGTCAACACGAGGAAGAATAGACACCAGGATGCATGACACGTGTTGATTCACAATAGACAAGGCGTTTTCGAGAGTCCCCATATAACTCAGCGACTCTGTCCCACCTGATCGCTTCATCGATCTGGCTGAACAATGTATGCACCGCAGGCCAGTCATACCACAACACACTGAATGTAATAGGGAACCATTTAAAATACTCTTCATACGTAAATCGGTATGGGTTTGGCCGAGCCTTGTGGGGTCCTCTCTGTGCAAATACTACATCCCTGTCTGGGCAGCTATTTATACAGAAACTCTTCGGGGTTCAGAACTAGCTCTGAATATTTGCGTCATACCTAGACGGGTGATACGCTTCTGATCGTAGCCTCCGGGTCATGTGGTGCTTGCATCTCGGCAAAAAGACGTTGAGATGCGTTCAGCAAATTAAAAACTGATATCAAACAGGAGCAACGCAGGCCTACAGCAAAAGAAGTAGCTACAGCCAAGCAATCAAGTAAGCAAGCATGCATTCACTCCAGGCAACAGTCTCAAGAGTACACAGATCTAGAAGAAGGATCAGATGGTCAGAGATGCAGCAGCAATGGTAGCTGGAGGGGAAAAGAAATAACGCATACTGTACCTGTCCTATATATCTGCTGTTAAAACACACCCACCTATAGGTCACCGTAATAAAAAAGGGGCAATACGTACACTTCCGGGGGGATGCTGTGATACGTACGCCCCACCATGCCATGGCTGAGAATCAAAACATCCGGGGTCTCCGGTGACGCGCCGATACGCCCACTTTTCCACAAAAAACAAGATGGCGTTTCCGGATGTTTTTTTGTTTTATGACTCCATAAATCACAATAAACCAAGAGCGTGCGCGTACGATCGCAAGCAACCCCCCCCCCCCTACTACTGTCTTTCAAGCGACAGTGATGTTGAAGAATGAGGATGAAGGAATCTCCGCGGACACTGTTCTTTCTGGTATAATGGAGTTTATTACAGAGAGGAATCACAGGTCCTAACGAGCGACTAGTCAGCCCGGAGAAGCTTCTCAGCCAAATGGAAGATCTGACTTGAGACGTCACGGCAGCTCAGTTATATAGGCCGCAAACTGGAGACCGTCGCCCAGGGGCCCCCAATCTAAACACGTCCCTTCCAGACAATGGGAGGAGTACCATATAACAAGATTTAGACATAGCAGCGGAGGTCACACCGAGGCCTCTTAACAGGTGCCCTCCGGGCACAGGGACAGACCCCTCCAACAGGTCAAAGGGCAACTATGTGGAACAGTATCTTATAAGCCGATCTTCTAAGGAAGCAGAGAATATTTGGAGACAAACCTCTAACCCATACCCTCTGGACACATGAACAGACCCTGCCTCCTACAGGATAAAGGTCATTCTTTTTAGGGGGATGGTATCTTGGAAACAAGCTCCTAAGACAGCTGAGAATATACCACAAATGCTGTCAATGTCTTGGCAGTCCAAGCTGGCTGAACAGCCAGCAGTTCTCTCCAATGCCTGCAGTTCACTCAGGCAGGAGCACTTCGCCAGGATGGCTCTTAGGTCACCCATTGCTAATGGAGTCCCACTGGTGGCCGTGTTGAGTGCCTTAATCCAGGTTGATCCTCCGCTCGCCAGGGGAGGCAGCTGGTCGACAAGGTACTGCACATCTCTGGGGTTATATGGCTTGTATTGAGTCATGCCGTTGCTCAAGGTCATGATGAGGGTCTGAATTTGGCGTTCTTCTTCCTTTTCACAGCACACCGGGCCTGTTGCTGCCACTGACATTTGTCTGTGTCGTGGGGGAGGCTTGTAGTTTACGCCTTCCTTTGCCCTCCTCAGGAGCTGGTGTCGCAAGTCTTGGAGGCCTTCTCCTCCTCTGCGACAGCAGCAAGGCACAGTTAATTGGCCGGAAAAATCAAGTAGGTCGGGCTCCTACTCTCGTCAGATGGGGGGTGGAGGGGGCAGTGGCCTTGATCTGGCGCTCCCACTCGCTGAGGTGTCTAGGTTGGCCATGTGGTTAGAATGGAGGCTCAGAGCTGAAGGTGCGGGGGCTCAGGGCTAAAGGTGGAGGGCCGTCAGAGGGCAGTCCATATGCACCCATCTCCTGTTCGGTCAGGCATGGCGTTAATGAGGGAGGGAGTGATGTCTGGGTGGGATCTAGCTCCCATTTGTATCTATTGGGACGATCTGAATTGGGGAGGGCACTACGGGTCTCTGGACACCACTGAGACTTCAACAGGGAGGGACTGTGTTTGACTGACATAGATTCTGCTCCTCTGCTAGTTCCCCGGATTCTCTTCTCTCTTTCGGTGTTTGCTGACTGCCTAGCTCTCCATGCTTCCTCCTCTCTTTGCTGAGACTCCCTAATTCCCCTTCTTTCTTCAAAAATGGGAACAAACGGTTACTTTAAGCAAATGAATTACCAGGGGCCCAATCGGTATAAGTGGGACTCTGTTCAACACTTTATACAGGCCTTCCCTGTGTACTTCTTAATCAAAAAATGGTGAAAAAAACATTACTTTAAGCAAATGATTTAACAATTACTTTAAAACAAAACAGCCAAGCATGAACAAGCAAATGTATGACCACCAAAACCGCCAATTATGATAAGGGTAAACAATAAAATCAATTACTGTTGTTCAAAAAACTGTCAATAATGAGAAAATCAAACGATTAAACAATCTAATCAAAAACTCTCAATACTTAAATCAAAAAGAATAGTGTGTAAGCATCAGTGTTTTTAAAAAAATAACTCTGACTATGGCACTCACTGTCCTCTTTCACTACTCAACGTTTGCCACACGATGGTGCCAAAAATAAGTAACGTCACAGGTTCCCACCCCGCTTTCAATTTTAACAACATTTCTAAACGATAAACCTCCATTCATTCTCATGCATCATACAGTTATCAATACATACAGTTACAATAATAAGACAATGATCATCTTATGCTTTACAATACATTCCTCCAGAATATTCTCATAATATTCCCTATTAATTATCATAACTTCCTTTATGTATTATAAAACATAAGACTACTGTTATGTGCATGTGCAAATCAAAATTACAACTCTACACAACCTTGTATGTTTTACCACAAGTCTCACAGTATTTGATGGTATTGCAGGGTATTACAGAATCTCAGACCATTTGTGTTGTCAAAGTAGAATTTTGATTTGCAGATTAGTTTACAACTGTCACATTTCAGGGTGGCGGTGATATGGGTACGACACTGTGGTGAAACAAACATTGCATCGTTGTGGTACAGAACGGATTCATAGGTCAAAAAGCAATAGTTGCATACATGATGTGCCGAAAAAAACGGTCATTGTGCAGATATAACCATACTGTCTGCGGGGTGAGGAGTCTCATGCGTTTGGAAACATTGCAAGCATTTACGACCGGTGTTATGGTGGAAGATTATAATCTTTACACGTTTTAAAGTTTTTCAAACGTCCCTATGTCGGAGAATTAGACTCAAAACCAGCTGAACGCTGTAGCTGTGTTGCATAAGTCTGCGGCCTCTGTTATGTGGTTGTTCATGGTGGGCTAGACATATTGGGAACCAGAGATTGTTACCTCTATTGCCTGAATTGTATAGAAAGCGCCCTTTCTTTGAAATGATCATAAGTGACACAACCTAACTTTGGACATCCTCCAGCCCCCCCATTCCTGTTCAGTGACAACCAGTTCCAATTCGTCGTCAGCTATAGACTCATCATTACTCTGAAGAACTCTGATTACACCCCCCACGACATCCCTGACCATGTCTGGGATTGGCTCTGTCGTTGAGTTGTATGTTTCTGAAATCAATGAGTTGGCGTAGTTCAAAAGCATTGAATGAGGGGATGGCCCTTGTGTGAATAGGACCCCCAACCCTTCTCCCCTGAGCCACCACCGGTTCCCCACTACCCACTTACAATGTCTCCACCCTTCTCGTAGAATCAGAATCAGAAACTTTTATTAGTCAAGTAGGAACTTAACGTGGTGGATGGTGCAACATAGGATGTCAGACATAACGAGCAACAACAGTAGACAACAAATAAGTTAAAGTGACATTTGTATGTGCAGAGGAATGACCGATGGAAAATAGTCCAAGGGATGAAAGAGTCAGTCAGTGGGGGCTCCGGGCTCCGTTGATGAGCCTGACTGCTGACGGGAAGAAACTGTTTGAGTGGCGTGCGGTCTTGGACTTGGTGGACCGCAGTCTACTGCCAGACCCTGGACAGCTTGTGTCCTGATGTAACTCTATAGAATTGTGGGTTGGGGTCAGGATGGTGTCCTGATTCAAACACTCGACCTCTGTAGTTGGCTTATGTACCCCTATCATCGGCTCCAGAGCCACCTTTTGAAACCCGATCGGTACGGTGTAACCTGTTGGCGGGTCCTGTGACAGCGATAGCGGGTCTACGAGCACAGTGTTCACTCCCCACGTAATGGACTCTTCATGCGCTCCTCCGCCTCCTCGTGCAGCCCATAGGATGTTGTTGATGTACGATGCCATGTTCTGGCCCTCTGCAGTCTGTGCTGGTCTCTGCTTCAAAGTTCTGAGAAAAAAATCAATAATTAAAATTAATTAGTTAATCCCTGTATCTTATTTGATACATGCATACCTTGGGGTTTTTTTTCTTGGGGTTTTTAATAGTTTGTGGGGGTGTTTCTAGGTGTTGCACCACATTCAAAATCCTGTGATACAAAAATTATTAATACACGGTAGATCCTTTTAAGCATTTAAAAAAAAAAATAATAATAATAATTGTATTTTTTTATTTATATATATACCCGAGAATTGTATGCAACCTCGGCACAGGATAGCAGAGTAATTTGTTTTCCCACCTGAAAAAAACAAAAACCTTCTTTCAAAACCACTTTTAGACAGATGATGGCACTGTTGCCCTGCGATGTTAAATACTGAATCACACTGCACCAATCTGAACAAGATGTAAAGCCCCTCCACTCATCTCTCAGGTTGTCCATCATGTCCTGAATCCAAAACCCCTCCCCAAATCTTTTTCTCTCCCAACAACAACCCACACTTAAGGCCTGGATTCAGACATGTATGGCACCTTTATTTCCTTTTCGCTCCAGAGCAGATCACCTCACTTTGGCCTTTTCATCAATAGACACACAGGCCTAGTTTAGAAGAAAACATACATATGTTCTAATGCCACATGGAGCATACAGTGTTTTCTCTTGGGAATAGGGATGGTTGGATCATTGGACGTCACCAAGATATGAAGGAATGCTGTGTGAGGGGAGAAAGGCACCAACAAGGGAGACAGGGAGGGATGGTGGTTTGGAGTGGATGGATGGATGATAGGGAGGCTGGAGAGTAGAGTATGTGAATGTCAAAGCTCGGACAGAAAAGCACTGGGACGGATGAAGAGGTGAGGGCGGGGAAGTTAAGATACTGCCTCAGGCTACACGGAGGGTTCACTTTCCAGTGAAGAAAACATTTGCAAGACGAAATTATTTTGGGAAAATATAACTGCTTGCATGATGCATGCGAGAGACATTTGTTGAGGGTCTTGCTTTATTCTCTCTCAGTACGAGCTTCGAGCTTACACGAGTGCGCGTCAGTTTATTGCATCTGAAGTTCATGACCCTGCCTTTTTGGAAGAGGAACTGAGGAAGATGACGCGGGTGAAAAAGAAAATCAAAGTGAATTACAGAGATCTTTTTATTCATGTTGGATGATTAAGCTTTTTAACAACGGAATTAATTGATTCATTTGACGTTTGTTGGCTTGGAACCGCTGTGGTGCTACAGTATATTGCTCATACTATGTGTTGTCGGCCTCGGCTTCATTCTGCTGCTGACTGAATCCAACAACCAAATGATTCTTATCCAATCAGCTTGTTGGTGCATCTTTTTTTGTCCCATTTATTTTCTGGTTACGGTATTGCCGTGAAAGGCAATTGTTTTTATTGCAATGTTATTCCACCAGTGGTCTCAATCTGTGTGACTAACAATGTTGACGCATGTCAGATTGTGTGATTGTCTGTAAAATTGTAGCACAGTTGATTTAGTAAAAATATATGCAAACCGAGATGTCTTCAACTCAATGTATTGGGACTGGTCGCCAAAACTCTAAGTGGACATTTATTTGTTGGAGTTTTTATTTTTTTGTGACCATCCTTCACATAAGGGTCTTTCAGGGGTCACCACAGTCAGGTTTAATGTTCTAATCTTACAACCCACTTGAGATTTCTGTGGAAGTACCCAGCCACCCCGATATAAGACATATCGGGGTGGCTGGGTACTGAATAAGACAAAGGCTTATCCAAAACTTGTATATCCCTTGTAGACGATATTTTCTGTGACAATGTTTTTTTTTGTTACTGAAAGCTTATTATTAGTAACGATTGTGAATTACAGGAAAAGATGAAAAAGCGATGGAGGATAATCCTAGGGACACCCTCCTGTTTGCTGTTGAAATCTTAGGTCCCTTGACAATACACCTCCCATGGTACTCCACTTCCCAGATAGCTATTTTCAGTAACTCTCTAATAATTAAAGTCTACATTTATTGATGTTTTACCTATATTGTCATATTTTGCGAATGTGTTTTATTAATATCCAGTGCTGTTTAACATGTGACGTGAGCTTTCGGTGCAAAAAAGAATTGATGTGCAAAATGGATTAGGTGAAACGCCTTTGCCGGAAAAATTCTGATGTAGTGAACACTTGACTCATATGACTGCTCAGCCATTGGCTTCTCCATGGATATTCCCATAATGTGTGAATGAGTTTTCTTTGTCAACCACCGCCATTAAACATGGCCAATACTAGCTGACATGGAAGAACAATTAAACCTTGTCCAATTGAAACACATTTGAAAGACCCCTTTCCATTATTGGCTACTTGTTACCACATCATAGCCAAGTTTACTTTCACTCAAAAACCAGTTGATATATATGTATTTATATTTTTGGCAACATTTCAAAAGTTTAATTGACAATTTGCTTGACAACATAGTAGTAATGAAGGAACCCAGTGCAACAGCGTGCCACACTGATGTTTTAATAGAGCAACAATGGAGCTCTACAGAGAAATGAGATGTATCAGGCTTTGATACACAAAACTACTTAGTAGCTGTCAGGATACATTCACTGTTGGCTTTGGTCATAGAACTGTCATATTTGTAAAACTAACTGTGTGCACATGGGATTGAGCATTTGTCCATTTGCAGGAACACAATCAATCTTGCAGCTGTCCTACCTCCAAGAGCCAAATTCATTACTACCTTAATCCCGCTTGCTTTTCATCAGACACCAAATAAACACTCTCACGTTGACTCCTTAATATTACAGCTTTCCCTTTATGCTTCTGTTGCTCCCTAGACTTTTACCCCCTCTCCAACACAAACCGTGCCCTTCTGAAGAGTGTTGTTATTGTGCATTTAAATTAGGCCTCATTCAAACAAATAAGCAGTTGGTCTTGACTCATTACACAAGAGACAAATTGGCTGGTGTCCCACAGGGTACAACACAGCCCTGTGGGACACCAGGCTGTGTTTTACCCCGGCCAAACCGCAAACTGGTTCATTGCTCAGAGTGGACTTCTCAATGTAATTTGGTCTCTAAACACCCAAAATCTCAATTTGAATTATTTATTTTTTTATAAGTGTCCGCTGCTGGTATTCTCTAGGAGGGGAAAATAAAAACTGCTATTGACTGGTTTGCAATTGGTTGTTGGAATTTATTTGACACTAATTGAGGCGCCCATTTACAATTTGCTTTAATCAGGGTAGAAACTGACGTGCATTTTCCAAGAGCAAATCAACACCAATACTGCTTTTGAATGTGACGCCATTGTAACAAATTTCCCCGAAACAACTGCAGAAAATACTATAATGGTGAACAAACTCTTTCAAACTCTCATTATGATGTCTGATAAGACAGCTAAACACCTAAGGAGAAAGCAGCAGTTCAGTGTGAGAGGAGCAAACGAGTGGATTACAGGCAACAGCCAAATTAACCTCCATTTCAATAATGATGGCAGAACAATAATAATGTAGAATCAATGCTATGGAAATACCTAGCTATCAAGAACATTGATGCCCTTCTGAGATGTGATCTAGTGGCTGAACCCAAAGCAGAGCTCAAGGTACTAACTGTTTTCACTTAAGGCTGATTGATCAAAGCAAGGACATAAAGAGGTTGAGTTATTTCTACGGATTTGCCTACTATTTTTCTTTCACATCTGGTTATAGTTACTTGAGTACCTATCTGGCAAGTGTCTTTTTTTTTTTAAAGAAGGAAGTTGTTTGTGGTCCTTTTTGTTGTTCATACCTACAATGACCATATATTGTAACCAGATGGTAAATGAGAAAACTAATCTAATATATAACTTGAGTTGAATCTGTGATCCATCTTCACTCTGGTATTAAACTCCAGCGATCAGTCCGATTAGCTGCAGCGTCCAATCAAATAACTGATAAATAATGAGGGGGCGTGTCGAGCGTTAAGACACTTCCTGGAAGGCTGCTCTCGTGCGTCCTCGCTCATGGCTCCTCAGCGATCCCTCAGATCTCTCCTCAGAGCAGAATAAGAGCTATGGGATGGCCGTGAATAAGGCAGAGCCGAACAACTTCCGGTTCAAGCGAGGAAACGACAATTAAGAGACTTAGGATGTACCCGTAGAGACGCTGGATATGGCTCTGGTAGCATCAGTTACTTGTCAATCATAGTAAGTCCACCCTAAAGCCTACTCCACTTTGTCTATTTTACACTAAAGGAACTATAATTTACAAAATGAACATCATGCTGTATTGAAGAGAATTTGAAACTAGCGATTGATAGTTTACTGAGGGAATGAATCAAGTGAGAAGTAGAGTGATTTTCTCAGACTTTCATACACGTAGACTTATTTGTTAAGCCCCCTGCTGGTCCGTAAAGAGAATGCATTTTTTAAAGAAACTTCAGCATTGGCTTCACTCTCCATAACCGGAGGTTGCTGCCTGGTCAACATGCTATTTTCCCAGGCCCTTCTAAAAACGTTATCCTATGTGACTTGATGTAGGTTTCTGTGTGATGGTACTATATATGCAATACATATACATCCACATAGTCAGTGTATAACATACAAAGTGGTCAAATTTATTATTTTGTTTGTGATACTTATATACTCATGAAACTGTGTAGATAGCTATAATCCCTCTGTTCAAAGCCTACATCTGCAGAATTATGTGAGAAAGAAGTTAGGATAGGAAATCATCATGAATTCATCCAATCGTGTAGTGAAAATCTGATATTGTGAATTGCACATGTGGAGCACCTGGATACATTTACAGTCCATGAACAGTTAGTTCATGGATGTTTAATTGTACCTTTTTTATAGGTCCCCTAAAACGGTCTCATTCAGTGTTCGGTTGTACTTAGCTCCACCCTCTCATGTCACCTCTGGCCGCAGAAACCAAGATGAACGTGGCTTCAAAAAGGCAGTCCACAAACCAATGGTGACTTGACGTTAACTACGTCCTCTTCATATGTACAGTCTATTAAATACACTATTAAATACTGTGTGTATTAAATACACATACAGAAAGGAGGCTCATGTGGGTGGTTCAAACTCCTGGTATGACATGCATTAGAATCACAGCAGGAATACATGCAATTATAAATTGTCTATTCCCCAACTGCTACCGCTGCAACAGACATGATACATGATACAGAAAACACTGCTACAGGCGCTCTATTTACTCATCTGCAAAATTCAACAGCAAAAAATGCAAGTCCCAAGTACTGAAACATCATCGCATGTGCTTGGAAAGTTAAAAAGGCCATGTTTCTTCCTTTAACCTCTCCCATTCATACTTTTCTCCTCTCTCCTCCTTGCACATTTGCCTTTCACCTCCTCTTTTTATACTTTTCCACAAACGTGACCCCGATAGCACGAAGGCTGAGCAGGACATTTGACGGTTGCATTGTTCCATCACACACATACACGCGCACACATGTTGGCACGAGTCTCCAGAACAGATGGTCAGGCTAATTGGCTGCTCTCTCAGCTTGGTTGCCCCTGTGTGCTGCGTGTGTGTGTGTTCCAAAAACAGCATAGTAGCTCTGGTATACATGTCTATAAAGTGTATGTGTGCGTGTAAAGATGGTGGTATGAGGCATGGGGGGCCGCAGTGTGTGTGTGTGTGAGAAAAACTAGAGCGCCTGGTTGTTGCACATCACAAGCTTGACACAGGTGCTGCGTTGACATGAATCAATAATGTGCACACACACTGGTGCACGAATGGCCAGAAATCCGTTCCTCATGGGTGAACACAAACACACACTTTCTCTCACACACCCCCTGCTGTACTGCATGTGTCCGTTTTTAGAGGGGGTCAAGTTGTAGGATAATGGCGGTATGAATAATGTATCCTCTCTGAATGGTGACATCTTATTAGCGGCTCAATCATAGCTCAATTACACACTTGTTATTTCAATTCAAATGACATAGGGACGTAAAAGAAAAAAACATGGCAAAAGACTGACTCTTTTTGGACGGCTAAGAATTCACACTCATAATGGGACTTCATCATAAACCATTAAAACAATTAATTCAATTATTTTATAAATGGCAAGATTACAATATTATGATGAACATAAGTAAGTGACAAAGTGAGAGGGTTCCATAATAACAACGTGTGCCTTTATAAATTACTGGTGTTGTTTTCAGTCGGACACTTACGTCACGGCTTGGACCATTTAGAGGGACTGGGTCTACATTGGATTCGAAGGTTTGACTCTTTGTAGCTTTCAAAACGGGAACAAGTCTTTTTCCAAGTGGATTGATTCTTCCTAAATGAACAAGAACGATTCACTGATGAATCTGCAGTTTAAACACCGTTAATCACTCAAATTCAACAAAGCCAGTGCTGTTGTGTGTTTCAATACGTTACATTAGCTGTGTTGAGCAAGTTTGATTTGTAAGCAATGTGTTCAATATGCCAGCAGACGAAAGTCCATGTACTGAGAGCACCTCGTCTGCAACTCAAAAGCCACACCTCAACCTCCATTAAGCCTCGCTTGTGAAATACTGTGTCGTTACAAGATTGCTACTCCAGCACAAAATAAACGGTAAAACAACATAAAAATGGCCAAACATCTAGCTTCCATCTTTGAAGTTGGGTCACAGACAGCTGGTATTGATCCATCCTACAGCTTTACCTCTACAGTGAATTCTGCTGTCCACTGGCCCTTGTTACAAAAAAAGAAAATGTCATACACATGCACCTTGGAAGTAGGTGTGCCAAAAACACTCAGTTACCCTTGTTGAGAAATAGTTTGACAGTAGTTGTAGGAACATAAAGACAATACACTGGGTCTTCACACCCTCGGATGTATATTTTAAGATGTTTTTACTAACATGAATAATAATACATTAGCGTCTGCAGATCTAAAGTTGCGGGTGGGACCGCGTCGGTGCAGGAAGTCAGAAAGGGATGGAGGGGTTCAGGGTTGTGAAGAGCTTTGTATGTGATGAGGAGAATCTTGAACTGGATTCTTTGCTGTATGGGGAGCCAGTGGAGCTTTTGAAGGACTGGGGTCATGTGGTCTCTGGTGTGGGAGAGCAGCTGAATTCTGGATGTTTTGTAGTTTGTTGTTGATTTTGGTGGATGTGCCGTACAGGATGCTGTTGCATTAGTTCAGTCGAGAGGTGATGAACACGAGGATGAGTGTTTTTAAGATGAAAGAAGCCGTTTTTTGTGATGTGCTTGACGTGGCTTTTAAAGGAGTGTTGGATCAAAGATGACCAAGGATGAGGATTTCAGATTTGTTGCTTTCAACATGTAGGCTTGGGTTCAGAGCAGCATATTTCTGGACTGGGACTCAAATGCAAAGTTACTATGTTTCTCAGACGGTCGCAAAACTTAGCCTTGGACTTCCTGCCTCTTATCTTTTCTGTTGGCCAATACGAACCTGTCACAGAGCTTTACTTCTCCAAATTCCCATTAGCAACAGGGTCAACTCTTTCAGTTATGAGCAGGAAAAGGGTGTGTGAGATTAATGAGAATTCACATATCTTGTCACAGACAGAAGAGAAGCCTGAGTGTATAGAGCACATCATAGATTATAAATCCTGATAGGCCTCTGGTAGACAATACATTCATCTTTTTTTGTTAGTTTGTGTTAATATGGAATATATAGATATGTTCTTGGACACCTACGACTGGGCAGAGTGCCTCTTTTCTTTAGTGATTCCGTAGCAGTCTTCACATCTGGCTGTGACACGGAAAACATTGTTGTTTTTAAAAAATATATATTTATTGTGGAATATAGGAATTTGTATCATATGGATCACGTCCTCAATCTTGCCCTGTCAAATCATCTATATAAGCCACTGACATGACCACTCCCCAAATGCGAAGCCAATACATCTCGATTGCCCCCTGGTGGCTGGTTGCAGGTCATAAAGAAGGGTCCCTCTGGTGGGACATGGGCAAAACTAAAGAATTAAATGACAGAAACCATCTTTGACAAATGTACTTAACTTAGTCCATGTGAAGTTGTTGCATGTTAAATTGTTGTGTATGTTATTTGGTCACTTACTTACTTTTTGGTCCTCTGGTGTTTCCTTTTTTCACTACATTTCTTTCTCCTCACATCTTTTTCCTGTCTCTCTGAGAGAGATGACAGGAGAGAAACATGCACAGTCTTCCATTTCTCTTGTGTGAGTAATCTTTTGCGCTTGTGTGCAGTCTCTTTCCTGCTCCCCTTGTTTTCTTCTCTTTATCATGGACCACTACATCAAAGCCAACACAGACCTCAGTGAAACACATGCCATATTTAAACTCCAGTCACATTAGCAAGGCTTTACTGACTAACAAAAGCGAAATCCCAGAAAAAATACCTAATTATATTTTTTGTCCAAAGCAACTCAGCCATGTCCTTTTGGTTTAGGGAGAGAAAAAACATCATGGTTTGGTTAAATTCAATACGTTTGTAGCATTTTCTGTGTTACAAGCTAGAAGAACTCTTAAGTGCTCATCTTGTCTCAAATGCCTACACAGATCTGCTTAGTTCTAGAATGACCCCTTCTAGACTCGGCTGAAGAGAAAGCTGTCTATTGTTGGCAGAAATGTGTCATAAGGGATCCATGACCTTTTATTTGTGTGTGTGTGTGTGTGTGTGTGTGTGTGTGTGTGTGTGTGTGTGTGTGTGTATAGAGCTATCTATCTATCTATCTCCCTTCCGACAGAACAGCAAGCTGAGACCCAGTGGCAAGCACTGAAGAGTTAAACCCAAGGTGAAATATAGGAATTTTTCACTGAGGTTATTTCTGTCAGCTTTGTTTGATGATGCGTCCAATGTCTGAAGCATAAGTTGTATATTTAACTAGATCTTGGGAGAAATGTTTTGTCATTACATTTACAATGGCAATCTGTTATTAAAAAGTCTAGTTTTCAAATTAAACAGACTTTGAGCACTTTGCTAATCATAATTATTGGTTTTAGTGCAATCTTAACAGCATCATAAATCACATTGATATGACCACATTCTGTTGTCGTTATGGTGCCAAGATCATATATCCTCAAATATATTGAAAGACATTCATAGCTTCACTGAACATAGTCATCACAGACAACTCCTGTTGTCTGCTGGGCTTGAGTTTGTGATGCTTGGCAATGGGTTTCTTCACAATATTTGTCAAAGGTTTGTATTGATTTCAAATAAATAAATATACATACATTTGAATAAAGCAAACATATTTTTCCACTCCCATGTCGAAGTGTGAAATACTTTACAAATCTCCCTTTTAAGATGCATTTTTTGAACAGATAGTGTATTGCAATTTAATCAATTAATCATGCAAATAATGGTGATTTTATATTCTAATCTATTGACATCCCTAGTTTTAATATATTTCACATATGTCCAAGATAGTTGTCGTCCATATAATTAGCTTTTTCCTGAGTGAAGTGCATTTGCTATCATTAGTTATATAGATATATAACTAAACTCCTTTTGTAATCTCCTACATGTATCTGCTCTGTTCAACCCCACTAGCTCTGGCTTGTAGTGACACAAAAACCAGTGTGTTCAAAAGAGAGCAGCTGCTGTAAAGCGTGTTAGAGGCATCCTCGCTTGTTCAAGTATGCTCAGTGTGGGCAATTTACTGTTCCCAATGGACAAAAGGCGTCCTTGTGTGCTCGAGTGTTCCCTCAGAAAGGCTGCAGTGAAGTGTGGCGCACTCGGAGGCCGCTTGGTCTCCTCTCAACCCAGTTTAAAAGTGAGATTTTTGCTATTACATGCAGTGGGCTGAATAAGTCAGGATCTGTGAATGCTTTACTGGTGCACAGCGCTCTTGTGGCCAGCTGTGTCTGTCAAGGCAGATTTTAAAAGTACAGAGACAACAGCTTTGGGGGAAATAGTTTACTTTTTATAGATATAGTTTGGTATCGAGGCCAGTGAGGGAGACATTAGGAGGAGGTTACAGTGGATGTCAAGATTTCATTGCAGTCTGGTTTTAGAATTAAGGTTACTGTTGCGTTTTTACAGACGCACATGCACTTTGTCAAATCCCGACACTTGGATCACAGACCTCTGGTATTTTACACTTCCTGATGTACCCACTCCCATCCATCAGCTGGTTGTCAACCTTCTCTTTTGGTCTGTGGATCGACTACATTGGGCTAAAGCTTTACCTAGTTCTCTACAGCAACTTCCTCCCGATAGTACCGCTGGGTGCCACTTTGGTCTGAGTGGTTAGCTAGAGTCTGGGTTCCCACATCCTCAGTCACTGTCTTGGCTCTCCGATACTCATCTTGGCTTAAAGAACAGCACTCCGTCTCTGGATATATCCGTGTGTTTGAAGGCAGTCTCAAAGTCGCAGCGACGCGCGGCAGCCTTCCATGCGCTTACTTCACTTGCATTTAGGAAACAGAACGCCACCTGCTTCCTGTTTCTACATCCATGTCCCCCAGGCTCTTGCTGACTTTGTTCAGGGCTTCCCTCGCATCTTTAGTTACACAGGCGATGTTGAAGTGATGCAAGCTTATGGATTGCAAACTGCAGATCCATATTTGGCTGCCTCTGACATCACTGTTTGTGTTGATTTATGTCGGAGTGCTTTGCTATTCGATAGATTTGCCCTTTGCATTACCTGAGGCCTGCATATTAATCTGCTCTCTTCTCTCGGCGAAGACGGGAAGTTGACATACCTATATTCAGAATTATTTTTACAGAGTATGGGAAAACAGCTTTTAGAGATATGCATTGTCAAATTTCAAACTTTTTCTGTAAAAGAAATAACTGACCAAATGATGAGTGGTGCCGTTTCTCCCCAAAGGGGTTGGGCCATGTATCTCACCATACAATAATTGGTTATATTTCTGTCTCAAGAACCCACGGCAGAGGTCATGCGTTGCAGAAGTCACACCCCACCCTTCAGAGTGCATTTAATGGTGAAAGAAATTACGCTCAAATCCTTTATTGCTTTCCTATTGCTCAGACCTGTGAGGTTGTAGAGGACGCTGCACAGATACAACTGCTTTCTATGCACCATCGCCACCGTCTGACTGCGTATTCCTCGAAAAAGTTTGTACGTTATTACTCTGCTGTCGTACCACCATGGAACTATTACAGTTAATTGACTATGTAGTCACATTATAGAATGAAACCGTCTTTTTCAGATTGTTTCATGGCCGTTGCATTCAATAGCACAAGTAAACACAAGAGTCCCGAACGGAACAAAAATAATGAGAAAATACCGGCAGAGGACAAGGTGTCTGCAGATACACACTTCCAGGTCTTAAGTGTTGCATTTTTTTTTTTTGTAAACAAAGATGCCAAAAATTGCAAATGCAAGTGTCAAACTGTTTACGATGAATTTTTTAATTGCCTACAAAGAATTTGCACACGAGTACGATAATCAAGTACTGTATCAATCCCCAGTTTGGCTTATAACCATTCTTAGCTCAGCAGCATTCGCCATACACTCTTAAAAAAATCTTGTTTAAGTTTGGTCTCATTGAAGGGTGGTTTCTGGTAATTCCATCATGCATGTTTGGGCAAAAAACGTTCTGATATTGGATCAACTTTCACAAATGTAGTGCTGGCTTAGGGCAAAAAAGGCCAGGGTATATTTTTGGAATGACGTTTCTTGTACAACGCACCATCCAATCATGTGTGAAGGTCACTTTGTTTAAATCTCTTCAGAGCGACCACACTTAAAAGGAGGTGTTAAAGGACAACATGAAATACAATTGTTCAAAGATTGTATGAAATTGTGGGTCATTATCCAATCTTCCTGTGGTGGCATTCCATGCAGTTGCACCCACAAAGTGTCAAAGTGCCGTCTGCAACTAACGTAAAGAGCGAGAAAAGTCCCGCTCACTCGCCTCCAACAGTTGCTGCGTGGCGAGGACGTTGTCGTTGAATTGTCGGCTTTTTAAAGTTAGGTGGCTCGCCAACAAATAACTCAAACCTTTGAAAAAATACTCTTCCTCAAAAGACTATTCAATCGGTCGTCAGCTGCGTGATTTCCCCTTTCAATAATACAGCTAATTTGCTCCATGCTGGTTTACCACGCTGGTTTGTTTGTGGTTATGGCTGTACAGATCTTATTAATGACTTTCCAACAAACAAGACCCAGAGGTAGGCTTGTTGCTACACTGATGCTTCGGTCTATGACTACAGCTTTACTCTGATTATAATCAAATTAATAATCCATTATGTGCATCTCCCATTTTCTTTTCAGTCTGCCCATTATCACTGTTTCCTCATCACAGCTCACAGTGCAGCATCCCAAGCTTCCCCCATCTCTTCTTTCTCTTACTTACTGTGTTTCCAACACAAAGAGGTTTGGATGACTCATCCTGCAGTTTTTTGGGGGGGGGGGGGGGAGGGGGGAGAGAGACATGCATTTCTGATTGACATTTCATTACTTGCTGGGTGTGTTCGGATAGAAGATTGTGTGTGTACAGTGCCGATGCATTCCTGTCAATTCTCTTTCCCATAGACTAGTAATTAGACAGAGCTGTACAATATCCCTTGCTCCATGGTTCAGTAAACATGCCAAATATAGTCTACTGCCGAAACATCTCGCATGAGTAAGTAATTGCTGTTATCTGGCGCCCTCGTTAGAGCCGTTAGTAATATGTTGCTGTCGTCAAGATAGGCCTGATGGCATTGGTGAGGATCCATGCCACGGAAGTGTCTCGAAACTGAATCTCATTTTATTTTACAGAGTTATCAAGGTGAAGGAGGGTCTTTCTGACCATTACGTCATTGCGTTGTCCCTGGTTCGCGGCCAGATCAACCTGTTAAGTAAGTACATGCAGTTTATTTATATAGCCCTTTTTAATGACAAGTCACAAAGTCCTTGACAAGAGGAGTCATAAGACAACTAAATTAACACAATATGACCATACAAGGGGCCAATAAATTACAAGAAAGTTTTTAACACAAGACATATTTTAAGAATGCACAGTAAAATACACAATAAAAAGAGATTAAAAGTGGGGCTCAGAGCAAGACTTTTACCCAAACGCCAGTGTAAACAGGTCAGACTTTTTTTTTGAATGACGTCCAAGAATCAACAAAACAATTTACACGTCTGATCTGAGATTGCGAGCTTGCATATAAGTACCAATGCAGTGCTCTGTAAGTGAGAGTGAGAATGTCAAAGCAGATCCTATACTCTACAAGGAGACAGTCAAGAGATCTGAGTTTGGGGGGTGATGTGCGACCGTTTATTTGTCCTGGATGACCTGCAAACAGTTAAACGCAAACTTACGAGAATAAATGAAGGCATGTATGATCATCTCTAGTTCAGCTGTCAGTACAGATCTCACTTTGGCTGATATCTCTTAAGAAAGAAGAACTAGACAGCTGCATAACAATGGGGTCAAGCGACAAGGATTGGTCAAATATTGCCCCGAGATTACTCAGGTTGAGGTGGACAGCAGAGGAGAGTGGACCAATGCTCTGCTTGATCGTAGCGACAGCACCATCAGGTGCAATAACCAGAACCTCCGTCTTATTATCATTAAGGGATTTTCTGCCGTCCAATCCTTAGCATTGACACAATCTAGGAGCTTAGTTATGAAAGCCTCACTGGGTTCGAAGGAAACCTATATTGTCAAACATATAAGGCCTCTCTAGTGCAGCAGTAAGTTGGCTAGCAAAAACCAGAAAAGGCAGTTTTAATACGTGCCTGTAGTTCATGGGAAAAGCAGGATCTGAGTTTTTTTAAATTAAGGCAAGCTAGTGGCTTGTTTAAAATAAGAGGGGACAATTCCTGTAGACAATGAGGAATTAACAATAGTTGTTATATCAGGGCCAATAATTGGCAAAACTTCTGAAATGGTTAGGGAGCAATCATTTCCTGTCGGGCTACAACTGACCCACACCTTTGCTGTGCAATGTGTAGGCTATAGTTCCCATAAACTCCAGTAAAAACAATACTATGCTGAAATAATGTCTAATTCACGTCTGTCTCTGGTAATTTTATTCATTTTTATTGGGGATAGGCACAAGTGCGCACAACATAAACTAAAATTGTGCATCCCGATATGCTCCAATGTTTTTTCTTGTTTCATGTCATTCATACAATTTCCAGTTACTTTTAATACTCAACTTTGTGCAATTGTGTGTTTTCACCCTTGTGATTGCCTGCCCTGCCCTGATTCATTTCACCTGTCCGTCATTATCCGATCCTCGTACAAATAGTCTGTGTGTTTCCCTTTCTTAGTGCCAGTTTGGAACGCTTACAAAGACAGTTTTATTCCCCTAGTGTTTAGTTCACTTTGTGTTAAAGATCTCTGCTTCGTGTTACCCGGACAACGCAATTTGTCTTCATGTTGCCGGACTTGTTGTCTCAAACCTTTGCAAATAAAGACCTTTTCTTATTGAGAGTCTGCCTCTGTCAACATCTAGTTATTTTTGTTAAGACTGAAGGAATAACTGTCGAAACTTAAAGCTCTACAAGACATGGCCATTAACTAAGAAACTCTTAGTTTTTATTTTACTTAAATTGGTGCAAATTCACATCCAAATATGCAGTTAATCAAACAAGCAGAACCATTGGACACTTTGTAAACCTATGGCTTTGGGGTTTGAGAGTCCTGGCACAGTTTTCCACATTGCCTTGTTGGTAATTCATTCTTAAATACAATTTGCCATTCCAAGAGAACTATTACCTATCACCACTCCCTATTTAATATTCTTGATGCCAGATTAGGAAGAACTAAATTATCAACTGTTCGTGTCGGTCAGTCAAAAGTTGTAAAGTGACACAATGATTGCTGAGCCAGGAAGTGAGATTTGTGCCAGTAAAACCAAATGATTCACCCACCTCAGCTCTAAGGACTGGATGTGTTGCCGTGCTGTTCCAGAGACCTGTCATTGCTGTTGTTACTTCGGTCGGTCGCTGGCAGTAATCTTAAACTCTATTGACTTAACAGCTTTTAAAAGGACCTTAATTGCAGTTATTCATTTACAGTTGGATTGTTTAGCTTCTGTCCCAGCAGACTGTACTGCTTGTGAGCATGTGTTTATTCCCTCCATTGTGCACATCATGCAGTTTATTCCAACTTCCAGACTTGTACAACTTAAACAATGGCTGTTTCCATCCCAGCCACAGCATTTAAGGCGAGATAAATCTTTATTTGCATAGCTCTTAATCCCAGTCGCTGTCTGGAAGGAGCTGAATGACGCCCCCGTTTTTCAGCAATGGATTAAACAAACATTACTGACTAATCATGGATCTTCATTGTCAGAACATGTACACAAAAACAACTAATTAAGAACAGACCAAGTGCATACCCCTTCTAACACTTAATGTGTCACCCATTCCACACCTAACAAACAGTAAAATTGAGCAACACCACTTGTCACAGTTTAAAAAAATCTTATTTTTCTTTAGGTTAGAAGGTTTGCTATTGGGTTCAGAGGGGTTTTGTTTGTTGTATTAGTATTGGCCCACCCTGAGCTCTTACATTGAATGTAACATTTCATGTTGTATCTGATATCGTAAACACATTTTACTGATTGTACATTAAGTGGCCTGTTTCCAGGCTGGTTTAAATGCTGTGCCATGGCCACCCTCTAGACGGGATGGAAGGCCATCGGGCTGCCTAATGCTGCAATGTTAGAAGACGGAGAGGGTTGAGGAATATACAGGATGACAACTGCATTATGTTTTATTTACTGATTCATTGATTTTACTCCCCAGAGCACGTAAAGTACGCCAATAGAGAAACTGGGAGTCTCCTTAGTAAAACTGGGAGCCTCGATTAATCATTACAGATACCCACTATCCAAACAGCGGAAGATTTGTGTGATTAAGTCTGTGGAGATTACGCTTCACTAAGTGCACCTGAGAAAAACACAAATTTGACTTGGAGCGTCAGAAAAAAAAGAAGGGTTGTGTATCTGAGTTTGTGTGGATTGATGATTTTGATGAAATGGAAGCGTATCTTTATGAGACAGGAGAGTGACAGACAAAAAGAAAAGTGGATTTAAACTTTTTAGTTTTTTCAGCTTACGCAATTGCCTGTTTGACAATTTAAAGGACAAAAACTGCAACTCAACATCTGCCTTCCTGCAGATTGTTATTCAAACCAAATGCTGCTGGTGGTTGTAATGATTCCTTCTTTCTGCCTGGATGAAGGTATACTCACCAGTAAAATCAGCCGCAAGCCACGGTGGTCACAATTTAGCTAACTACAGTGGAGAGACGTGGAATTCTCCACACACAAAAAAACAGAAAAGGTAATGTAAGTAATCTAAAATACAGATGAACTCACTTTTTATTTAGTGCTACAAGCCATGTTTTAATGGACTGCAGAAGATTTGGAAACTCATTTCTGGCTTCCCTGCAAAGACTTCCAGGCGGATGACTCACCCGCTTTTAGTTTCATGAACAATTTGTTGATACAAGCCTCGACTGTGTTCCCACCTGCAACTGTCATCTGCCTGCTGGATTTAAAATATGGAAAAGAAGTAATATTCTGTCTTTTTTTCTATTACAGGGTGGGAAAAAACAAGAGCAAAGCCACTAACATAGGCCAACAAGACAAGTACTGAGTTTGCAAACAAGGGGCATGAATTAATGGCAGAAAGATGGGAAGCTCCATTACCGTAGGCTACTTGATGTACTGCGCTCTCTCTCCTTGTCTGTCTCTGGGGAGACGGAACCAGACCTATTTACCGTTTCCTTTCTTTCTCTCTCTCTCGCTAGGTCCCCCTGATGTCTGTCTCTGTTAAAAAAAGAAGCATTAACCATTCATCCATCTTTTCCTCCTCGATTGCCTTGCGCCCCTCCATCCCTCCCTAGTGCTGTGGCGCCAGAGGATCCAGACGACAAACACGCACACGCGGTCCAGCTCTTAAGTACTGTGTCCGTCACCGTTCTCCTCATTTCTTTTCCAGCCAATGTAAATTAGCAAACAACCCTTTTGAGTGCGGTGGTGGAACCTGAGATGCTTTTAATGTCTCGCTAAGTTGTCATGATGGCGGCGTGTTTCTTTACTCCTACTGCTGGTAATGGATTTTGAGACTACACGGAGCAGATACGTGTGCCAGGAGCAGCCCAGTCTTGGCAATAATGGGACACCGCCTTGATCCGTAGTAGGAGGATGTTACTCGTTGTACATGAAGATGGAGGACAGTGTTTCCCTCATGAACTCAGCCACCAGTCTTAACAATGTATACTATATCTCTAATCTGGAGATATTTAACATTTTTAAACAAATTTCACACTTTCAGATTTCTGTCAAATACTTTTTACCCGGAATTGTCTCTCTATGACCCCCACGGTTCAGCGCCATTGTTCTGACGGCCCGTTAGGGCGTTTTCATTTCATACACACTCAACTTAGAAATTAGAAATGTAGCACCATTATATTTAACTGTTTATTGCTCCAGTAGCACTGTTAACAATGTGTGTCTGTATTACAGCCCCATTGTTCCACACTCCTCTTTTCTTCTGTGTGTGTGTGTGTCTTTTCCTGACCTGTCATCAACATGGCCCTGTCCACCCACACACCTGGCTGCAACCGGCTCATCACCTCCCCGCAGCTTACACACCTGCCACTCATCAGCTCATCATCCCTGCAGCGTATAAAGCTCCAGCCACTCAACGCCATGTTGTTTCAGACCCTTTGGTAGAACCACAGCTCAGGCATGCTGTAGAGTTCTTTTTCTCTTCTTGTGAAGTTATGAGAGCGCTGTTGTCCTTAGCCACTCAATGTTTCTCCTGAACCTCAAACATCTCATCTCAATCTTCCAACAATCCCTTTCCCTTAAACGCAAACACAGGGACTGGGGCTTTAAGTCCTTTTTTTTAACTGTGGGGAAAAAGACCAAAGAAATTTAAAAAAAAATTAATTTTCTTCTGAAATTTGTGATCAAACCAACAGACGGTGTGGACTATTAGGTTTAACATCTCAAACTTTGTTTCTGTCAACAGACTTTTTTAAAGATTTACAAACCATCGCGACCTAATTGACAACTTTAGTAAGTAAGGATTATGTGCGTAAATTGATGTTCATGACCTTTCTGCTATTTACAAATCCCCTTTTAATTATCTTGAATATCGGTGAAGCAGCCATTTCGGCGATATGTATTTGATGAATAACAATGTGATATTGAAAACATACTTGTCAAACAACCAAATTTATTAGGTCAGAGTTAGTTTTAGGAATTTCTTTTTTATGTTTTACAATCTGATTGCTCGCAGGCCTTTCCTTTTTAGATTTGATGTTGATCGGTACATTTATGCTGCAGATAGAAATATATATAAAAAAAAAAAAAAAACTCTAGACATGTTTTAACCCTAACAAAATCCAGTCCAATACCCAGTCTTGTGGGTACATTCCAAGTCTCTTATTTGTCTTTTCCGCGCTGCTCCCGGAAGTTGTTCCATATTGACTATTCCCCACCCCCAAAAAGAAGGCCACTAGGAGAGACCTGATGGCTTTTAAAAAAAAGATGAGGCCAAGAATTGCAAATGAAAACAAAGATCCACAAATGCGCAGAGAACAATTCACAAACATATTCGATTTACAAATAAATTACTCTCAGAACTATTCACAAATGCATTCCAATGCACACAGAAATAAATTACAAATTTTATATAGATGTAAAAGAAAAATCACAAATATATTTCCATGTGGATTTGTATGTATTTGTTTGAGGATCGCTCCACATTTTTACATTACATGTCATTTAGCTGACTCTTTTATCCAAAGCGACTTACAACCATATTACATTCATACACTGTAGAACAGCTACAGGGAGCAATTCAGGGTTAAGTGTCTTGCTCAAGGACACATCGACTAGGGCGGGGATTGAACCACCAACCCCCTGATTGAAAGACGGACCTGCTAAACACTGACCCACAGTCGCCCCCACATTTGTGTGTTGGTTTGGCTGGATTCGCATTTTTTTTATAACATAAACCTATCTGTAGCCAATCAGATGTCGCCCTTATCTTCAACCAATCACATGAGCGCATCTTACGTTTTTTTTAAAATAAAGTACTTTTAATTTAAACTTGTGAGTGCAGGGACAAAATCTGTAAAGTGCTCTGTCAACGTTTTAATAATTTTTAATTATAGAACAGTTCGGAGGTCCAGATACAACGGTGTCTGGATCCGGCCCACAGTATGCATGTTGGTGACCCCTGAACTATTCAAACATTCCTTTTTCAGAGTTCTACAAGGACAGAAGACTTTCCAAAAACAGGATAGGAGATGTGTACTGTATAGAAGTAGTCACTTTGTTCCCAAATTAATTTAATATACTTAACAAGAATATTGCACACAACAAGGCAACTGAGAAATATACATGACTACAAATGTATGCTTCATGTCCCCAAGGTCTAAAAGTAGTCGTGCTCCTGCAATGGAGCGGAGAGCATCCCTGCTACTCTGTCTCGCTGGCCATGTCTGCCTTGTTGGTGTTAATGAAAAGACCAGCTTTATGTTGAGGTAATCCTGGCCATCCAGTCCTGGGGAGGTCTCATTACGGACACAGCAGCCATCAATGGCTCCCACACACCTGGAGAACACTGGGCTGTTGGCCAGCTGGACAAATATGTGGCCAACCTTCTCCAGTGCTCCAGCGGTGGGCAGTTTGATGACCTCCTGGCGAAGGGCTGCCATTTTTCCACTCCACTGTGCACCAGTCTGCA